>NC_138906.1:153574720-153814720 GCF_965231255.1 Vanellus vanellus
AGTAAGGAGGGTGCACAGTAAGCTGACTACGCTGGACTTCAGGGAGAAGACTTTGACCTTTTCAGGGATCTGCCTGGCAGAGTACCATGGGATAAAGCCCTGGAGGGAAGAGGAGCCCAAGGAAGCTGGTTAATATTCAAGGATCACCTCTTCCAAGCTCAGGAGCAATGCATCCCAACAAAGAAGTCAGGCAAAACCTCCAGGAGGCCTGATTGATATATCAACAAGGATTACATGGACACACTCAAAAGCAAAAAGGAAGCCTATAGAGAGCAGAAGTGAGGACAGGTAGCCTGGGAGAAATTCAGAGAAATTGTCTGAGCGGCCAGGATTCAGGTTAGGAAAGGTAAAGCCCTGATGGAGTTAAATCTGACCAGGGACGTCAAGGGCAACAAGAGCTTCTTACAGGTGTGTTAGTATTAAAAGGAAGACTGGGAAAATGTGGACCCTCTCCAGAAGGAAACTGGACAGTTGGTAACCTGGGACATGGAGAAGGCTGAGGAACTCAATGACTTTTTTGCCCCAGTGTTCACCAGCAAGGGCTCTAACCATGCCGCGCAAGTCACAAAAGGCAAAGACAGGGAGTGGGAGAGTGAAGAACTGCCCAATGGAGAAGACCAGGTTTGAGACCACCTGAGGAACCTGAAAGTATACAAACCCATGTGACCTGATGAGATACATCTGTGGGTCTCAAGAGAACTGTCAGATGAAGTTGCCAAGCCACTATCCATTACATTTGAGAAGTTGTGGCAATCCGGTGAAGTTCCCATTGACTGGAAAAGGGGAAACATATTGCCCATTTATAAAAATGGAAAAAAGGAAGACCCAGGGAACTACAAGCCAGTCAGTCTCATCTCTGTGCCCAGTAAGATCATGGAGCAGATCCTCCTGGAAATGCTGCTAAGGCACATGGGAAAAAAGGAGGTGATCAGTGGCAGCCAACATAGCTTCACTAAGAGTAAATCACATCTGACAAATTTGACTGAGAAGCATTTGACACTGTCCGCACAACATCCTTGTCTCTAAATTGGAGAGACATGGATTTGTCAGATAGACCACTCAGTCGATAAGGAATTGGCTGGATGGTTGGATGGTTGCATGCAAAGAGTTGCAGTAAACAGCTTGATAACTTGATGTCCAAGTGGCAGGCAGTGACGAGTGGCAAGCATGGCCAGCAGGTTGAGAGAGGTGATTCTGCCCTTCTACTGTGCTCTGGAGGGGAGGGGCTCTTTATCGGGGAGTGTAGAGATAGGATGAGGGGTAATGGTTTTAAACAGAAAGAAGGTAGATTTATATTAGCTTTTAGGAAGAAATTCTTTACTCTGAGGGTGGTGAGACACTGGAACAGGTTGACCAGAGAAGTTGTGGAGGCCCCATCTGTGGAAGTGTTCAAGGCCAGGTCGGATGGGGCTTTGAGCAACCTGGTCTAGTGGGAGGTGTCCCTGCCCATGGCAGGGAGGTTGGAACTAGATGATCTTAATATCCCTTCCAACCTAAACCATTCTATGAAATGAGAACATTATATAAAATAATAAAATTTATTTCAATTTTTTACTAATGCATTACCTAGAATTGTCCAAGGCATCCATTTCTCATACTCTAACTCCCAGTAAACTTTGCACAATTATTCTGCATCTAACTTTGAGGAGATACTGAATTTAAACTGTTGCCATAGGGTTTAGATTCCATAGTTAGTTGCGAGGTAATGTTTGTGGGTGAGATTGCATGTCGTCAGCAAGAGTGTAAACTGAGCTACAAGAATTTTAAAAGAGTAGAAATAAACAGAATTAAAGACTTGTATTAAGACAGTCATGAAACCCTAATCTTTCTTTACTGAATCCTATGGGACTAGATATGTGATTTTTACTTGTAGTCTAAAGCCCTAAATGGCATTTAAGATACACACTGTGAACAGTAAGTAAGAAATGTAATATCATCCTTGACTAGAACACAAGTGTTTTCCAAGATAATTCATTTCATTAGCAAATATATTACGTGATCCTCTGTATGCAGTGTTATATGGACCTTCTTTAGTTTGAAAGCCATGAAATAGCTACTTTTAAAGATTTGATACTAGGCTGGAATGGTTTTGCGGAGTGAATAAGAAATTAGTAGTTTAATTGTTCTCTTTTAATGTCTTCTGAAAGAGTTCATTAATCTAAGAAGCTGACAGCATAATCATTATTCCAAAACAATTGCATTCAGAATGTATTCACAAGGTGTTTTCTTCTGGTCTTGGGATAATTTTTGCTTTGCTTTTGTTTTGTGTTGCTAGAGCACATGGGAAGCTGCCACTTAGACTTCAGTAATGGAGCAAGTGGTGCTTAGAAAAACCACGGAATAGTATTTTCCATCATGAAACAATTCATAGAAAACAGAACAACAGCAACAAAATACTGGTAAAATCTGTTTGAAACATGCAGAATTACAATATCAATAATTGCTTGCAGAACCTTCCATTAGTTGTATGTCTCAAAGACTTTGAAGTGGTAGGTATTTTGGTGTGACTGTGGTCTGCCATACTTGCTGTTAGCTTTCCCCACGGGTCTTTTTAAACAACTGCAGATTTGAAATATCTCCTGGTCCAATGTGATAACTTCAGAAAATGGAGCAGCTTGACACAGCAGTCAGGAGAACTTTTTTCCTGTTCTTGGCTTAGGCATAGGCCAATTACATGACCTTGAAGAAATCATTTGAACTTTTTCCTTAGTACTGCTTGTGTATTTTGATAGTACGTCTTAGGATGGCAACCTTTTTTCACTGTGGGTCTAAGCAATGTTTAGGTGAAATGGCTCAGTGTTAACTGAATCTTCCCGGCATCGTAATATAAATGAAAGCATTAGCAGAGGTAGAGTCTGGGGATCAGTGACAGATAAGTTTAATATTGTCATTAAAATAGGGATTTAGAGTGATTAAAGAGAGATGTGACTAGTTAGTTTGTGATGGTGAAAACTTCTGAAAAAAAGTTTCAATTAATTGTTCAAAACAAAAGGGAAAGTCTCAGATAAAGTCATTGGGTCAAACATATGACAAAAGCTTGGTAATTTGTACGGTTATTGTCAGCAATTTGCGTGAAGAAAGCATTCTTCTATTGAGAAGGTACTAACCTGAGGTATTAAATAAGATGTGGGGACAGGTTAATAAATCTTTATTTTGTGGTTTTGGTGTGGGAGTTTTTTTATGAGCAGCAAGAAAGAGCATCAGCGAACATTCTTTTTGGTAAACTGAGGGCTATTAAGCAATGACAGGTCTGGATACGCGTGCCTTTTTTTGCTCAGAGAACAGGTGTAGCAGAAATAGTCGCAATGTGAGTTTCCCCATGTCCTCCATGAGTGTGTTTTAGTTCTTGCTGTAGAAATTACTTCTAATGGCAGGTCAGTTCAGACTTCATGCTCCTTCAAGCCTCTCTTCTGTACTCGGCCTCTAGACTGCCAACCAGGATGTCAATTATTGCCAATTGTTCAAAAGAGGTAATTTGTTGTCCCCCGACAGCAGCCCGGAAATAAGGTAAAGAAACCTTGAAAGGGATCAGTTATCCTGTACACAGCCACTTTCCACTTAATGTTGATTTTTGCTGTCACGAATGAAGTGGGTGGTAGTTTATTCTTGCTGGCAGCAAGGCATAAAATATCAACTGCTTGGTTTGTGAAAGGAAAAAGAAGAAAAATCAATGTTAAAAGGAAAGTGGCCATGAGCAGGATGACAGATCATTGTAAAGGCTTTATTTTATTTTCAGAACCCTGTTAGAGGACAGTACAATGATTCTCAGATTCATTCATTACTTTCACAATGACAGTCTCCACACTAAATCTAATTACTGGCCTTAACCAAAGGGTTATCCTTGAAACTATTTCCTCTTCTCTTTGATTAAAATGTGTTTCTACCTTAAAGACTGTTAGTTCTATCTTCACCTTAGATTTCTACTATGGAAACAAGCTGAGTATGTCAGTATCAAGCTTTTTAGAGAGTATCAAGTCTAAGATACAAAAAAAGAAAGGATAAAAAGGCAGCAGGAGTACTTAAATTCTGGCAAGGCAAGGGGATAGCATTGTGTGGAGAACAATCTAAAACTACAAAAGCAACAAAATAGATAAATGCAATGTACTTGAGACCATATGGAGACTACCTGACACCTGTATTTGTTCAGGCAGTGGTTGCCAATTTACTAGATCAGCAAAGGAACCAATCTCCAGCTGCTGGATTGGGTTTCCAAGAGCAGCCCAAGGCCATGGTCTGACCTACTAACTGTGATTTGAGGCATGGAGGGATGCCAAAAAAAGGAAAACATGAGCTTGGTACTGATGGTTTTATACAGATGGTCAATGAGAGGCAATATGACAGAAATTGGTATAGTAAGAAAAGGTAGCCAGGACTGAGCTTTCACCATTTAAAAGGGAAATAAGAAACACCACATTGTCAAAGGATAACTGCAGGATATTAAAATGTGATGAAGCTCAAATTGATTATAAATATTTTTTTCCATGGCACACTAACCTCAGTGCAAAATTTGTGTGTTTTTTTCAGGGAGCATCGGTGATGTAGCCCCACAGCCCCTTTGCCCGTCTCTGCTGTTGTGTGCTCCCCATGATGCACACAACAAAGAGGGCTGTGCAGTTTCCTCAGTCGTTTCATGTGAATCTAGCCAGGACCAATAGGAAACGTTCAAGGAAAGACTAGACATTTGGCTGGCTGAGGAGAGCAATTCACAGTGATGACAGACCTTACAAATTTAACCTTAAACTGGCAGATTTGTAGCTCATCTGTTAAACATGCTGTGGTGTGTGGGGCTGAATTTGTTGTTCACTTTTTTTGAAGTACTGGCGCTATCTATTGTCAGAGTGAGGATACTAGTCCAGATCCACTGTTATGAATTTGCATGGCACTTGTGGCAGGTTCTTAACTCAATTGCTAACAGAAAAGTTGTAAAGGAAATTATTGCATTTACATCAGAATAAATGAAACAAAAAAGAAAAGAAGGTTACTAAGAGCTATGAAGTAACTTCCAAATATGATAGTCCCCCCTGTACTGTAATGTCATATAAAGTGTTTTCCTTGTGTATTCTAGAGTCCTCATAATTGTAGGATATCTCCTCAATAATTTCAGAGACTTTTTCATTTGGTTAACATGGTACTCTTCAAAACAACGTATTCTTAAATATCCTGTCTGCTTCCAAAGGTGGATAGGCTTAATTGAAGTTATTTAGTTCAATTATTTTAACCATGATCTAAATCAATGAGCAAGAAACCTTGATTCAGATACTTACTTTGACATTTGTTCTTCTTTAGTGATTTACCAAAATTTGATTCTTGATAATATATAACTTTTGAGACAAGCTGTCTTACAATTTAACAAAATACAACAAAAGTAGTACTATATTTTCCTAAAGAGGTTATACTATATATGCATTTAGGCAGTTTTACTGTTTGACATACAGTTAAATCAATTCTTAGTTTTTATTTTATTATGCTAAAAAGTACTGAACATCGTTTCTTCTTTAACAGATGAGTAATTTTCCACTCATCTACGTCAAATGGCTTCTGAATAGAAACTGGAATTCAATTTAAGTGAGGAAAATCACCATCTTTATATTGTTTTTATTAGATAAATAAAAGAACACCAAGTTGCTGGATACATAAGGAAAACAATGTTTTAAACTTAAATTAAAAGATCTATAAAAAGAAGGTAGTAAAATCTGTAGTTGAGTATTAAGTGCCTCTTGCCATACTGTCCTTCAGTTTTCTAGAATTGGTAGATCTCAACTCCCAGAAATAATTATTTTTCATAAACCAAATAAACTGCAATAAAAGAAATCTAAAGCTGTGTCTGCAGAATAGGTAGAGCTGACAAAAGGATTGTTTATTAATTCAAGAACTCAGTTCTTACAATGCTACTTGACCTAGAGACAAGTTGCCAACATAAATTGTGGAAAGTTTTCCCTCTGGGTTCTCAAAGCTTGGCTGGATGGGTCCTGAGTAGCCTGAGATCTCAAAAGATCCCTTCCAAAATAACCTTTAGGGCAATTCTTGGATTCCATGGTTCTACTTAAAAAATACAGAAGGAAATCTGTGTTGCTCAAGTGCTATTTTTAACTTACCTTGTAATGTTTAATAGGTGACAGTAATAATATAGATTATCATCCTTCTTAAATTTATTTTAATATATTTTAAGGAAATTCATTTTGAGAAAAAAACTGACAATTACATATCTGGATTTTCCATTTTTCCTTTGGAATTAAAGTTAGATATATTCCTCTATTGCTTTGTCCAATAGAACATTTCCAGTTAAAAATCATGAGTGACAGAGAAAGAAGACAGATTGGTTTAAATTGCTAAAATGGACTTGGGATGGCTGCCAGTTTTGAATTAACATTCCTGATCCACAATGATTGAGAGGTATTAATTGGTTTGTCAGATATTTTCTTTGACTATCATCTTGTATAGTGAACAAAATCTGGGATATATAGATAATGAGCATCTGATGAAACAATAATAAAAGAATCACTGCTGACTGTCATGTACAATGATTTTAGAAAAGAGCTAGGCTGCTCTGTATTTTTTTCAGATTGCCTGTGCAGGGCATATATTATACTGAATTAAACAGAACCACAACACTGAATCAGTTAGAAGAACATAAAGGAATTGAAACAGTCAAGCTTTTATGGATTCTCCATTGTATGCAGTCTTTAAATCAAGGCAAGACAGATAGCCAAAGATATGCAATAAAGCAGCCAGAAGACAGAGGCTTTATCCTGTTCCTACTTAATGAAATTCTACGGCCTATGCTATATGTGAGAGGTCAAACTAGAAGACTAGCATGTCTTAGTGTTTTAGTCTGTGCTTCGCTTCAGATGTTTAAAAGTATTTTGAGCCTTGTCATCCAGAAAGATGTGAGAGAGAAATGGTAAGGGAAAACATTTTGTGACTCGTTTAAAGTTCGGTGCACATCACCAGTTGAAAAGATTAAGGTAGCAGTGAATGCCTAATGCTGTTGAGGTCAATAACAGTTTTTGCCTTTGTCTTTAGAGGACCAGGACTTCAATTAATGAATTTCTTGAAGACAGAGAAATTATATGACTTCACAGGAAATATGTGTTTGCTAATTAGTTTCTGCATTCACATGCAAAATGATACGTTGAACCATTATGTTCAGCGTAATGGTATGCTGAATTTCTTCTCCAAGAACTTTACATTATATGTTCTCAGAAATACTCCAAAGCTACTTATTTCAACATATAAGCACTATTTCAATGCAGACACTACTTTTTGGTGAAAAATAGGAACAAAGAAGTTGACTACAAAACTTTATATTGAATAAGATGACAGTAATTTAAATAGAGGTCCAGCCTTTGGTTTAGAGGTGTTGCCAATGCAGTTATATTTGTTCAAATAAGCATGAAAATTCAGTAAATGTCAGTCACATCACTTGCACTTATTAAAATGTGAATGTAATAGCAACTGAATATATTGTAGGCTGTATTCAACACAGGGTTCTTCTTAACCTATTAATCTCTGAACCTGCTATGTGTGCAGACCATCAAAATTTCCCCAATAAACATAATTTCTCTCTCTAACAGCTTGGTATGCTTATGAACCTAGGAAAATTTCAATTAAACCAAAATGATGAAAATCTTCAAGAAATGAGGAAACGTTATAAAAAGCAAATCTTTTCTTCTTTCTGCACCAAATCCCTCTTCTTCACAGACCTCCTCAACATTCCTAGATAAAACGGCCACTTTTCCTAGTATAGAACATACTCTGAATAAATGCCATCAAGCTTTAAAATTTGCTTTTCATTCAGACCATAAAGGGCAAACAAAGAGCTTGTGAGACTGCCCAAGCAAGCAGAAAGAGGCTGGCTCCTAATAGTGCAAATCTTTTGTAAACAGCTCACTGCAGCCCTATTTCATAAAGTCCAAAGCAGACTGCTCTGCATTTATAAGTTTCAAGTCTTGAATGGTGAACTAGGCAGGGTTAAATTTGCTTCATTCACTTTCCGTCCAAACCTGCAAAATTCCTATTAGTTCTCTGTAGGCAGTCCAAAGTCTGCCACATTATGGAGTCAAAAAGTAATAGCTCTTTTACATGCATCTTCAACTTAGGGATGGTTTCCCAGAATGGTAAGAGTCAAGAAGTGGATCTATGTGTAAAATCAAAATAATAATGCAAGGTAGATTGCTATTTTACATAGTTGGGAGTTAACCAAGAGCAAACAAAACTAAGTAGCAATGTTTAAGTGACATTTATCTATTAGGTTAAACTGTTTGCAAAAGAAATTTGTGTGCCAAGGTTATAAAGATTCTAAAAGACACTATTTAATTATCCCTCGGTTGAACAAAGAAGTCCAGAAAGAGCATGATATGGGACTAATGGACCAGCAAAAATGCAAAGTACCATTCAGCACTAAAGTAATTGGGCAGAACACAGAAAGAGACCAGGATAAATGATTACTTCATTAATTTTAGAATTAAAGGGCAAGATAAGGTGGTCACTATCATAGAGAGTTATTAAGGTAAAACCGGCTAATCAGCACAATTTAAATGTAAAGAAGTCATCCAATGCTTACCAATTTCAGAAGAGCATGAAATAAAGCAATTTGATGTAGCTTTATCAATCAAACCATACAGATAAGTGTTTTAGTCTGAGAGTTTTCTAATTTATTGTAGCTTTTGTTTAATATACTGACTACTGTAAATTGAGGATGGACATCTCTCAAACGTTTTAGGGTTTGGGACAGGCCTACCCAACACTTTGCAAATTTCAGTGGTTTTCAGGAAATTTCATATTCCTTGCCTCCATAATGCTTCTATAAAAACAGTCATCACCTTTTCCACACGAATTCAGTCCTCCTACCTGGCCTACTGGCCACCTTTTCAGCCTGCTCCTTCTAACAGAGGTTTTTATCTTGCTTTCTGAGTTGGCTTTCCCCCTTTCTGTTGCACTGACTCAACACTTTTAACATAAAAACTGGGGCTGCCTCTCCAGATAAAACAAGTATGTACAGGAGTCACAAACAGTCACAAGCCTTCCCCTTTTGCTCTTCCTCTATGAACTCACATTTTATATATAAGGCATTCTATTTTTGTCCTGTATGGGTTTCTCTGTGAATTCCATTAACACTTCCTGCAACATTAAATAGATAAATAAATAAAGACAGACATGAAGAGGTTCAAATAGCCTTGAGCCTTCTTCAAAAATACAATCTTATTACTGGATGTTTGTGTAAGTAGCTTAAATGGTGTCAAATCCTAGAATACCTCCTGTGTCTCTTTCAGTCCATCGGCAATATTCATTTGCTTACTCCAGAAGTATTTAATATGCCTTAAATCCAATCCCACATGCCTGACTAGCAGACTGTAACTTCATTTATTTATATTATATCCTGGTACTGCCATGGAAATGTAACATCTCCTGAGACTAAAAGCCTTAGGACTGTGCATTATATGCTTAATCTGTTATCAACACATCATTTTGTTTCCTCTTATAGCTGTAAGTGAATTCTGGGACAATAATATGTTAATACTTTTTACTGACAGACAAGATAGTATATAATGAAAACAGGGGTTTTCAATTTATTAACAAAGATGCACTTTGACAATAATGTCTAAATGAAAAATGTATAACAAAATTTTAAATGTCTAAACCTGAAAACATTCTCTTTCTAGGCTACCTGCCAAACGAAATTTTATGAGGAAGGTTGGATAGGTTTAGACATAAAAGCACACAGATGGAATAAAAGTTGTGACAGCATCTTTCTCCTTTTATAACATTGAATTCTGACAAAAATTTTGTTCTACAGATTGAAGACTGAAAAGCAAAATTAGAAATTCTGATTCACTTTCTCTTGCTCACATATCAGTCTATTTTTTTATTTTTTTTTTTCACCTATGGCATATATACACCGATTTAGAAACACTGATTGAAACACTGAGAATTTTCATAGCAGGTCTGAATATCATTTTGATGACCACTTCCTAATTTTACATTATTAATGAGATCAAGACAGGATGTTTCTGACATTAGAAATCCCATCCAAAAAGTATTCCCCCAAAAGCCCTCTGAAGGACTGGAAAACTCCAGGAATCTCTTCTTGGACGATGCTGCCAAACAAAAAGAAAATGGGAATTGTGACCTTGACATTTTGGAAACACATTTAGAAATGTTTTTAAACTATTTCTGCAAGTACAGAAAACAAATGAAAAGGAAGTGCAACATTCTGAAAGACAGTTGATTGTTTTCTGTGTCCAAAAGTAACTCATATGAAAAGCCCTGCAAAACTCAGTGGTTTACTCTGCATTGCAATATGTAACAAATGTTCCTTTCAAATAGCTCTACCTTGTTTTGGTCTGAGACACAGAGAATACCGTCCTGTTCTTTTGGTAAAACGCTCAAGCATACTACTGGAGTATGCTAATTGGTGCTATTTATTGAGTCATAATTAGGAAAGGCACTGAACTGGAAAATCAAATCTGAACACCCTTTCATTCTGAAAAAGTTTGGATTCAGACCAAATCCTGGATCAGAACTCGGCAGCTATCTTGGAATGATACTAAGTTGACCAGAAGAAGCATTTCTATATTCTGTAGTACCAAAATACTACAGTTTGTATTACATAGTATTTAGTCTGTGTGTTTAGGTACTTTTGGCTAGTACAGCTGCATTTTTATACTATGGTTAACCAAGACAAGTGTAATAGATATGTACACAGGCATTTAAAAATGGTGGATTGTGACTTTGACCATCTGCCTCACTTGCACTCATTTTAATGCAGACTTTCATAAAGGTATGTGGTCTGAAATTAAAGAGCAAAACACTGACCTGCAGCTTCACTGTCTTCTGCCATTCTGTCTTCTCAGCTTGCAATGAAGGATAATGTTTTCTATACCTATAAGATACTCGCAGAAATTAATCCTCGTTGCTAATTACATTGCTGTCCATATTTTGTGGGGGTGTCAGCCTGAAGATAGACAGTAGATACTGATGTAATGTGTATTGATGTGTATTTTTATATTTTCTTTACTAACACTTTAAATGTTCTAGAAAAATAATGGTCCTTTTTTCCTGCTCATTTCTTTAGTTTTAAAAGAAATGCTAGTACAGTCCTCATTTTTATAAGTTATGTGGATTTCTTAAAAGGGCTATAAAATAAGTCATGCATTTAAATAATACATAAGGTAAAGAATTGGATCTATGAAATTTTACAGGGCAGAATCTATATCAGGCATGCAGATACATTTTAACGAGCTGCCTGCAAAGTAAGTCTGGGAGCATGGTCTAAAGAGAGCAGTGTCAAATAAGTCTGGAAGTAAAGAAAAGAGGACAGTGCATTATTAACTGAATAACAGCACCATATGAATACAGCTGTCTGGCTTACACACACAGGATGACCCGTCTCCTTGGTTCTGCGCTGCGCCGCATCGATTCACTTGCTTCTCTCCCTGGCAGCTTGGGGATGGTTCGCAGTAGGGTTCACGACAAAACGCAGGCACATTTTTATGTGCTTCACTAACGAGTACCTCTGCTCAAAATTCGCATCACCAGAAAACTTTTTCTCCTTTCTAGATGGGACAGCACTTACACACCCTAGAGCAGATAAACTGAGGTGTGGTTTCTGCCACCAACGCAAGGCGATCTCACTGCAAATGTAACTTCGAGGAGCTGCGTGCAGTTACTGAGCAACTTATTTGCAAAACTAAGTGTTGGTGGCTTTTTGAAACCAGGTATTCCCCTAAATATCATGACAGCAGGGCTTGAGCTAGGAAGTGTTTTCAGAACAGCCTTCCAGGAGAACAACATGGTATGTAACTGATAACCCAGTATTTAAGGACACTTCTAAAGAAATAGAAGGCCCCTATTCAAATCATTGATGTCCTGCAAATCTATGTATTCATTCTGCAGCTCACGCAGAGGAGGCCAGCCCTGTCTATCCCTTTGCATGTGGCACCAACGTTCATTGAATTAGCTGCCACGTGGGCATACATTCCAGGTCTCAGAGCTTGCCTAACTTACCCGTCTAACTGGAGACAAGTCATATGGCAGGAGAAGTTTACACTGGCACGTCTGACAGCCTGATTTAAGCAGCTCCCTGATCATAGCTGGGGCTGTTGTGAATCTGATTCCTATAATCTTTACATTCCCAAGTCTTTGTACTGTCAGTGTCATTCCTAAATAATAAGCATAAGTCTCTCTCTTCTCTCAGCACCAGTCCCCTGACCTGAGCAGAAACTGAGGAAGAATTTTAGTGTTTAACCCTGTGTGCTGTATGTACACCTTCCAGAGCTGTCTTGTAATATGGCTTTAGAGTATTTTGCTATTCTTCTAAATGAGTTCCGCAGTAGCAGTTGGTTACATTGCTAATCACCCACAAAGCATATCACTATCAAACAGCAATGTATGTACCAAAAACATATTAGGAAAATAATGATTTTGGTGCTGACCTTTTCTATCCGTGCCAGGAATCTGTATTAACAAACAGTGACGTACGTAATTGGCATGAAACACAACGGTTTCTCTTATACTTAACAGCCTACTGTTAAAGGCCTTATTAATGTTGGTTTAAATCTATTTATAGCCTATGTATAGTCTCCGCAAAAAAAACAGGTTTTTTTAGGTCCCATCTCTCACCTGGGTGATCCTTCCAGCGAATGTGTTGCATGTTGAAGGCCAACACCATCCTGGCCTGCTTCAGGAATAGTGTGGTGAGCCGGACTAGGGAAGTAATCATCCCCCTGTACTCGGCACTGGTGAGGCCTCACCTCGAGTACTGTGTTCAGTTTTGGGCCCCTCACTACAAGAAGGACATTGAGGTGTTGGAGCGTGTCCAGAGAAGGGCTACAAAGCTGGTGAAGGGTCTGGAGGAAAAATCTTATGAGGAACGACTGAGGGATCTGGGGTTGTTTAGCCTGGAGAAGAGGAGGCTGAGGGGAGACCTTATCACCCTCTACAACTACCTGAAAGGAGGTTTTAGAGAGATGGGAGCTGACCTCTTCTCCCTGGTGACAAGTGATAGGACAAGAGGAAACGGGTTCAAGTTATGTCAGGGGAGGTTTAGATTGGATATTAGGAAGCATTTTTTCACTGAAAGGGTTATTAAACATTGGAATAAGCTGCCCAGAAAGGTGGTGGATTCACCATCCCTGGAGGTGTTTAAGAAAAGGGTAGATGAGGTGCTTAGGGACATGGTTTAGGAGTGGTGGTGTTTTTATCAGGGTAGGTTAATGGTTGGACTTGATGATCTTAAAGGTCCCTTCCAACCTCACTGATTCTATGATTCTATGATTCTATGATTCTATGATTCTATGATTCTATGATCCCGGCCTTGGACTCCCCAGCCTTGAGCCTGGGCCTGGAAGTGCCAACACTTTGGCTTATCAGCCGTGGCCCTTTTATAGAGACCTGAATCATTTCTGAAAGGGATATTTCAATTCTTCACAGGAGATAGACAGCAAAGAACAGTTACAGTTAAACAAGACAGCTTTTATAAAGGGAACCTGAGTCTGTTGCTCACTTATATATTAGATTCTCAAGTCAGGTTGTTATAGAATCATAGAATGGTTAGAGTTGGAAGGGACCTTAAAGATCATCTAGTTCCAACACCCCTGCCATGGGCAGGGGCACCTCCCACTAGCTAGGTTGCTCGAAAACTAGCTTAGCAAATCTCTGTTTGTCAGACACTAGAGCAGCTGACTATCTTTCCTTCTGAAATCCGAGATGCCTCTCCTGTTGTGCCTCTTATTCCAAACATTTCTGTCTCCTGATCACTTTTCAAATTGTGTTTATTCTTTTCTTTGATGCCCTTTCCATGGAAGGTTAGTTCCTACAAGTTAATGTCTGATGGATGAGGCACCAGTGTTATAACCAACAAATTTCCCTGAAATATATTTAAGTGTAAATGGTACATTTCAAAACTGAAAACCATTCAAATCTAGGTTAGATGCATATATACACATGTTCCCTGATCCCTTTGCTTTCCAGCCCAAGTAAGGATTTAACTCGTTGTCTCCTATTAGAAATGGTTGAACAGAAACGTGAGAAACTGCGACAAGCTGAGTGAACATAAAAGTATTTCAGAATATTTTCATATGTTCCATAAGCTGTTATAAGGTGAGCTGAGCATGAGGGAGGTTTTCTTCTAATTATTGCTTTTGGACACTTAAAATATGTCAGTGTTACCTACGCGGTTTTGCGGCTCTGGTTCTATGTGACTTGTCTGGGATCCCAAAGGAAACTCTAATGCCAGAGAGGGATTCCAGTGTATTTATTCCATTCTGTCTGTGACCTTCTTTATGAAATTCGCCTTTTCTCTCATTTTTTTTTTCATTATAAACTCTAGTGAAGCTATATTACAGTTTAAAAAAGAAATCTTGAAAAAATTACTTCTGTAAAACATAAGAAATATACAAATAATAGAGAGTAAGTAAAGCCAAACCAGAACATTCCTATTGCTTTGTGACACCTCTGAAAACCATTCAAAATATTGAGTTTTTCAAACTCATGTTAAGAGTTATTTTCTGTCTTACAATTAATTTTGATCCACATAAAGTTAGTACAGAACTGCATGAAAGATTATGGCTTAGGTGCCAAAATGATATTTTAGGCGCTATGAGCTAAATATCCAGTAGAGTTATTCCGATGTTAGTGGAATTGCAGATGTAGAATATGAGAACAGACCTCAGTAAAAAAAAATTAGCACAAGAAAAGTTTTGGTCATTAAATAAGAACTACCCCTTCAATTGGGAAATATGCATTGGTTTGGAAGTGTAGACGGCTTCATGGGAAGATGTCCTGGTTTCATCTGGGATAGTTAACTTTCTTGATAGCATGTGCTGTGTTTCAGATTTGGTATGAAAGGAATGTCAATAATGCATATTGTTTTAATTGTTGCAAGGTGATGTTTGTATAATTCAAGGACTTTTTTCAGCTTCCCATAGAAGCTGAGAAGGAGCATAGACAGAATAATGGAAAGCCCAATGGAATATTCCATACCACAGTTGTTATGCTTGGCATATAAATGGGGGTTTGCTGGGGGGGGGGGGGGGGGGGCAATCCGCGATCACTGCTCGGGCTGGGCCAGGCAATCAATTCACTGGGTGGTGAGAGTGAATTATGCTTTATTATTTCATCTTGTATATTCTTTTATTATTACTATTATTATTATTGTTATTTTCCCTTTCCATTATTGTTCTATTAAACTGTCTTTATCTCAGCCCAGGAGTTTTGGGGGATTTTTTCCTTTCCCCTCCTTTTCTCCATCTCTCTTCCTATCCCTCCGGGGGAGAGGGGGACAACTGAGCAAGTGGCTGCATGGTCCTAGCTGCCATCTGGGGTTAAACAATAACAGGAGACTAAGCAAGTACAGGGAAAAGAAATTCAGAGGTGTGTGACTACACACAATGCTCCGGAGAAGTATGTGGTGAAGTATTGTGTATGATCAGTGAGGTCTTGTAATCTTCCATATTTATCTGCATACCTTCTCATAGATAGTGTAGTTAAGTGGACTTGCGGTTTGTGTCACTACAGTTCCTCTTGCCTTCTGACAACTTTCTCTATGTTCAGAGTGGGCATACGTTCTTTGTCTAAAATGTAGATGAAAAAAAAATAAATCACAGAAGAAAGAAGCAAATTCCAAAATAGACATATATGTACCATAGAGGATTATATGGCACTTGCAATATTGCAGTGAAAAAGTATATGTCTGCTGCCAACTGATTACAGAATAACATGGACTACCTAGGGGTTGGCAGGACATGTGGTGAAGGTTAAAGCTGTGCCTGTGAGTTTCTAAGGACATACATTATTCAAGGCCTTGTGCAATAATCATATGTTCTGTTGACTATTAGGACATGTCTGCAATGCACAATATGGTTCAGAGCAGAGTTATGAGCAAAAAGCAAACTCTGGAACCAGATAAACCAGATATAACTTCATACAGTTAGTAGAGAAACATTGGTCTCAGGACTCAAGCTTGTATCTCCTCAGAGGATGGCAATTTACTGTGATAAAAAATCTACTCAGAGCTTTCTGGGGCTCTTTGAGCTACATCTTACCATATGGTAACAACACATTTTCAGTTATCCTGTACATATTTAAAAAGACCAAGGCAAAGAACATTTTTAAATTAAGGTAATTTTGTAGGATAAATATGGATTGAACTCATAAACTCAGATTTCCAAATATTGTCATTTAAAACTATTCATATTTCACATGTGTAATAAGAAATGTGATGGATCATGGAACTGTAGTGTGGTATGGAACCGTCATGTACAGCTAAATTCCATTTTCTCAGAGTTAGAAGATTGCAAGTCACCTTGGCAGCAGAAAGTTCTCTTGCCTTTACGCAAATGTTGTACTTGTTTAGCACTGGACCAACAACTGGGACTGTTTAGTTTTGAACTAAAGAGAGTTTTAAGGTCTGATATCTTCTGGTTATTTGTGATTTAAGAATTTAATGAAAAATGCAGCAAAATGTGTCAGCTTAACAGTCTAGGTGACAGCTCTGATATATGACACATAAGTGATAAAATGTCAGTTTGAGAGAATTATGAAACATTCAATATCATCTTTGGTATAACACTTTTTCTGTCTACTTTAATTTAAAATGCCTCACCCTGGACAAATGGTCAGATACATGCAGTGAACAACAAACCAATGGTCTTATCTAAATTGGTTGATGATTAGGTAATTTTTATGAATACAGCTTTCTGTAGTAACTAGTTTAGCATAAAAGCATTGCTATCCTCAGTAATGCCTTTATCAAACATCCTGAGCTGTATTATGGTGTCCGTTGTAGTGAAGACAAACTGAGCTACTCAAAATTATTTCAAGTATGGTGTCTCTCTTCTAACGTGTATCATCTGTTTTGTTATAGCTAGGTCCCCTTGACAAGTTGTTTTTAAAGGCATAGGGATTTAGATGTACTAACTGTATTTATCACAAGGACTAACATTTACGAGTGATCACAAGGAGATTGGACATGAAATGGTAATCGGGGAAATTATTCCCAGAGAAAATGTGTTTCTGTGTTTCTCAGTGATGTTATTTCAGTATTTGTGCCCATTTTTTTTATCAATTCACATTATCCCTTGTTCATGCATTGCTCAAAAATGGTTTTTATTGCTATAGTTTTAAAGAAAATTTTAATTCATAACCTTTTCAGAAATCTTCTCTCCTCAAACCTGAACTGCTTGAGAGTTACAGGTGTGACGACGGAAAAATTTTGAAACAGACACTGAAGGCGAGAGCATTCATACCATGTAAGAGTAAAATATGAAACTCTGACCCTCTAAAGACACCTTTCTAGTGTCTTACTCTCCCTTTGACTGTAAAGGAAATTTTGAAGGAAATTAAAATGGAAATTTTTAGCCCAAAGTTTAGATATTCTGAATGATACCTATGTTAGGTGCTCAGGTAAACATCAAGTGGAGGATATAAATGCTTTCTTACAGATCTTATGAAGTCCCAGATAAAATCTACAAGCCTTTTAAAAGCAATGACAAAAGTTTAATTGATTCTTTGGGTCCTTGTGTCTGTAGGAGGAGTAATCCACTGTATAATTAATTTCACTAACTCTACCCCATTTCCACCAGTGTTTATCTACTCAGCACTGTGATTTGCACATAAAAGTGAAGGTCAGTGTTGAAATGCAACTTGCTTAATCTCTATTTTGTTTTCAAATTACTTATTTCCTAAAGTTTTCTAAAATTCATTCTAATGGTCGGCCTTGGCAAGTAGAGAGAGTCATGTGCCTGTGCGTGTCTGAAGAAAAATCTGGGATTCATTTGTCAAATACAAGCCAAAGTTACCTATTTGTCTGAATTCTACTGTTCATTTGACAGCATTCTGTGAATTTTTACAAAACATTATTTTAATTCTGTTATTGTTGCTGCTGTGGGAACAAATGAAGGTGGAAACATAGTTCACAGAGAAGGGATAAAAATGTTGACAGATTATATTCAAAACACTGAAAGTAGCAAATGGAGAGAGAACTAGAGAAGACATGAATAAAAAATGGGGAGGGAGGGGTGGATTCTGGGCCAAAACATGCTGACAACCAGGGGAAGATCAAGAGGTGAGGGTAGGAACGAAAGAAACAGAGAAGCCTACTGAGGCTTTTAAATAAAGACATTTGGCTGCAGGTAGAAACGTTAACTGCTAACACCAGACTCCCTCCTGAAAGGATGTAGACTTAAAGAGGTGTTCCAGTGAGAGGTGTCATAGGCAGATGCAAACTGTTACCCTGGATTGAAACAGGGGTCTTGTTAATCAAGTAACTTCTCCTCAGCAGGACCCATACGTTTCAGGGAAGGTCTGGAAGACTTAAGGTTTTGGAATACCAGTCCCCGGAGTAAGCTCCTACCAAATCACTGCTAGCAAGGACTTGGCTAGTACTTGTATTGTGGGTTGCTTTTTTTGCCTTCAAATGGTGTAACTGAGAATTCTGGCAATTCACACAAGTGGACAGCTTTTTCTAACTCCTTGAAGCTCTTTGGGACTGAAACTTGCTGGAGACCAATTAAAGTTCTAAGTTTTTATCCTTGTTTGCAGCAACATGCTGGCACAACCACTTTTAAAAAGGTAAAGGTGTGTTGCGTGAGTGGCCTTTTACAGTATCCAGATTGGGAGTGGTATACCTTGGCTTTGTTTGTTGTTGCTGGGGGGTGGGTGTATAGAATTATTCTACAACTTTTATGCAATTATGAGCAAATTATTATTATACTGTTTGCATACTACTATCATTATCCCTACTGTGGGATCTCAATTGGACTTTGTGGTAGGAATTTCCAAGTACTATCAAGTAACATTTTTAAAAAGAAGACATTTTCCTTTATTGAAGATGATCTAGTTCTAACTCCTCACCTCCGTAATTTTCTCTTCTCTTTGGTGACTAAAGTAATCTTTTTCCCCTTAAAATGTTTTACAATTTTCTTTTTGCATTCAGATGTGCATTGCAGTCCTTCTGTTACCTTGCCCCATTATGATCCTCTTCTCTTTCCTCCAAATGCTTTTGGAGACATCTATATCGCTTTTTCCACCACTAACCCAATCTTTGCCTTACAAAAGAAAGTGCACAGATGTAAACGTAAGTGTACAATATTACCAAATACTAAAGTTCTTGTTCACGCATGGACGAACACATGTGGACTCCTTTCCAGGTGCCATGGTTCCTGTTCTTGAATATCTTCACACTTGTGTAATTCTTTTTTTCATTTCCCTGTTTTCTCTCTCAGCGTGTAACTCAGCACACTATAGTCAGTCATGCTGTTTGTTTTTTTCTTTGCCTCTCACCTTCCAAGCTTTGTTTTCATGACCCATTTCACAGAAGTCTATGTCCTGTTTGCACACCCTAGCCTCTGTCGAATCCATTTAACTTGATGCACCTAGCTGAGCAGTCTAAGTCAGATGCATTGCTGTCCCGGGCTGTCTATACCTCCAGAACGTGATTCAGTTCTTAAGTGGGTTGAATTACCTTTTGAAAGTTCCTGTACCTTCCTCTGACAGAAAAGGTGTCTTGGCTAACACCGTTCCTAATTTAAGTGATGTCCGAAATTAGGTGGAACTGAAACAAGTCCCACATCTTACAAATAGGATGCTGGAAGACAGATGGCTTTCCAGCAGAACAGGCAGCTTCCATTGCAATTCAAATAGATGGGAAAGGGGGGGAAATTTCATTTTCATGCAGCTCTGTTCATAACACACGGCACAATACAGGCTGATGTTCAAGTTCTAATGATCATGCCGTGAGCATATAATGCATCATGGTTTTAAAGAGATATCTCTTTTGTACTAGTGAACTGAAATAATTATTTGCCGGTGAAAAGCACAATAACCAGAGCGGAAGGTCCCTGATCATTTATCTGTACTAAGAGACAGATCTGTCACATGAAGTGTTTGTGATTAATATCCAAAGTGGAAAAGAATAAGCCATTCAAGGAACTGAGATTATGCTAAGAAAAAATCATCTTCGATTACCAATGTAGAAAGCCAAGGCTGTGTTATCCTGTATCCTGATTAGAAATTCAACTATAATATTCCTTTCTTTTTCTGATACTTATAATAATATTCCTTGCATTGAGTATTGAGCTGTCTTCAGTGTTTCCAGTTCTACAGAAGCATGTATCTTGGATTTTTCCCGTTTAAGTAACTAAGTGCATTAAACCTCATCAGATATCATATTGACTTTGAGTCCAAATTAGTAGCAATAAGCTGGTGCTGTGTCACTGCTAATTCTTCACACCCAGCCAAACCAAAAAGAGAAATGAGGAGAAATAAGAATGGAGTCTTTGCTATACACGCATTGCAAAGGCAGCGCATATTAAAGCTTACATAGGCAGCAATATTGCAAAACACTTTACGTCAATGTTCATAATGCCTTTGGTTTGCACATAATATAGAAAGTGATCAAAATACATTGGGGCTTGTGTTGGTTGGTGTTTTTTTTTTCACACTCGTAAAGAAATACAGTTTCTAATCTTTACGGCAGCCCCAATCAATAAGCATATCCTGGCATTCTAGTTTTTTCACTGTTTTGTTAGCGTCAAATTGTACACAGCGTCCACAACTTCTTCCTGCTGCATGCTTGCAAGCAGCATCTGTTTCATGTTGCTTTCCATGATGGCTGTCCCCAGGCTTTATAGCTTCATCCTTTAACATTATTCTTCAGCTCAGTGGCTGATACAAATGCTCAGACACCTGATTCCAAATGTATTTATGCAGGAAATTTGGATAACTCCTTCCTTTGTCCTGGTTCCTATAATACAGGGGTGATGAGGCTTATAAAATACAGCAACACTTTGCCTCTCTGCTGAAGAATGAGTGAATCAGTCAAGTAAATTAAATGGAAATTCCTGGCAACTGACTGAATACCACACAACTGAGTCTCATACAACTCAGGCTAGAGCTATACACACTGCTGAGTTGAATAGTTAGGTGGCACATGATTCACTGATGCCTGTCATGATACTCATTTCAACCACGCAATGTATAGCCTTTATACTTGTATCATGACTAATTAGTAGTCAGCTCTGCCACCTTCCACAGAGAAGCAGAGTATATGAGACTTTGCTGTTGGGTACCCACATTCCCTTCAGAGTTGCAAAGTAAGCCTGCAAAGGTATGCCTGGACTACATGAAGCAAGGCATTTAGGAGCAGACACTAGGAAGCCAATACAGCTGGTGAGCACCTGCCTGGAGAACAGTGGGCACTTCTAATCATGTAAAGAATAACTTGAATGAGAATAAGTAAAGAAAAGTATAGTAGGGAAATGGGGAACCTGCCTTTTGAGGGGAAATTAGAGACTTGTTTGGTCTGGCAAAATGAAAGGTAAGCAGGGACATGGTAGTGAAACAGCTACACAATGTATGCTGGGATGACACCTGAACTATTTAAACCAAATTTGTTACCCCATCATATGCAATTGCTTCTGTTAATTGATGTGGGACACTGTTCTCCATTGCCTTACCCAGACTGTTCTAGCTTCCTTAGCTAGGACATTTACAGGTTAATCATTTTCATGACCACCTACTTGCATCCTACTGTTCATAGCCACTGACTTACATTCATGAGATGTTCAAAGAGTCAAAAAAAGCCTGTATTGTTTCAGCAGCCTTACATTTTGTAGGGCTGGACACCACTTCCTCTTGGAACTGTGGTAAAACATGCTTTGGATTTGGTAAGAGAACCCCAGGTTACCTGTGTACTTTCCAGTTTAAGTTCCTTGCACAATGGAACAGATGCCAGGTCTCCTAACCCTATACCTTCTCACCCTTGTATGGAGTTTTAATTAAGAAGTTTTTACTTTATGAAGCTATCCTGACTTGCTCTTCTGTCTCTCCAACTCTCCTCTCTCAGGCAAAGTTTTTGTCTTCAGCTCTTGCAGAAATCAGTCCCAGCTGTTCCCTTTGTTATAATTTAGCATCTGGAAAAGGATTTGGTTTATATATACATGCATGACAGGGATTTATCAGACAAAATTACCCTTAACTTATACCAACTAACTACTAAATTGCCTTTCTTTTTTTTTTTTTTCAGTGTTTTAAAGTATTACAGAATATGTTACAAACCAGGTTCCCGTTTCCTAAGCAAATTACAGGGAAAAGAAAATGTTTAATGACAGATTTTTCGAAGACCACTTGCATAAATAATTAAAAATACTACTTGCCCTTAAACAACTAGAAGGAGTTTGAGCCTTGAGACAATTCAGTAGATTTTTTTTTATTATTATTTCAGAGTAGTATATATCAGGATCAAGCAGCTCCTATATGACACTGCTTAGCTTTGCACTGCATGAATACAGCAGAACCAAGAAAACGAACTGTCACACTAGAAACAAATTTTTAAAAGGCCTTAGAAATCTTACAGCCACCAATAAACTTAGCAAATATTCTAAATCTCAATAAAATTGAACGTTCTATTATAGCGATTTTTCATAGATCAAATAATCTAAAACGAAGCAGTCAAATAACAATGGACAGGAAAACCATCCATAAATACAGCTGCTGAAAAAATGCAATGTTATAATGAAGAAGCTGAAAGCAGAAAATGTGGAGAGTCTCCATATGCTGTTAATATCATGGGGAATTAGATATTTAAAGAAGGAAAATGCTATCGATACCACATATCAGCACCTATCAGTTCAGTTGCCTACTTAGTGTTTGAAAGCATAGCTTTTTATGCAAGTAAAAAATGGTCCAGATGACCAGAAACTTTTCCCATTTCAAATCAGGTTTGAAAGTCAAAACCTTATTTTTTTGTACAAGATTATAATTTGAAAAAATATTTGGTATAAGTTTGTTAGACACATGTCTTGGAGGAATTAAAAAAAAAAAAGAAAAAAGAAAAAAGAATAAGATGGAAAGACAAGAAGTTTATATTCCAAAATGAAAAATTCTTCTGACCTGGAAAACTAAAGCATTGCTTGCTTTCCAAGGAAAGTTTTCCATTATGATCAATCAGGATTTATTGAAGAAAGGAATGTTAAATGAAAAACTTAGTATTTTTATACATCATGTAGCCAAAATAGCTTGAGAATAAACTAATATTAAAATTAAAGTACCTGAATACATAAATAATTTCCAAAGAAGCCGATAAAGCCGAATTTAAGGAATTTGTTTGTTAGATAGTAATATTTTACTATAGAAATTCCCAATGCATTGAGCTCAGATAAGGGATGCATCACAGTCAATGAGTTAAAACACACATGGAATCTTCCTCAGCACACAACATATTTAATATTTAATTAAACTAATAAACATTTCCACTTTTGCTGAATCTGCAGATCTGATTTCTCTAGTAACTGCTACAGTAGTTGATACCCAGAAGCTTTTGATTCCTATAAGACCTTAGAGCATGAAAACAGATGTCAAAAAGCTTGTAGGTACATCACTAGTTTTGGATTTGTTACCAGTTACATGTTAGATGATCAAAATTGTACTTGGTTTCAAACCCAAGCATCTCGTTCCTTATTTTGTTTTCTTTTTTGTTTTTGTTGTTATTTGTTTTGTTTTTCAGGGAGGAGTTGTATTTCCTGTGGGTAGGAAACAGAAAATGTCTTCGCCTTTTATTTGTGATCACAAATCTCTCGCAAGCATAGGATGAACCATTGGGAATGCAGCATATGTATAAGACTGTTCATTTATTTATTAAAAAGAAATTTTAAAAATATAAACCATGTTATAACACTTTTTTTTTTTTTCCTTTGGGACAATGATGGAAACCAAGGACATGATTTTTCTCAAGTTTTGTTGTTTGAAGTTACTCTACCACACAGAAAACATTTGCTTCAGTTGACTTCTCGGTTAGTGGTTGAAAAGAAACATTATGCAGCAATTTCTGGGAGTGTTTTGAAAAATTCTGGAAGACTCCATCGACTCCATTGCTACTGGAACCTGAAAGGAGTGTACTGTGAAGGAGCAACCTATCATCTTTTCCGTTGTGAACTGGAATCTGACTCATATTAGCTTTGTATGTGAACCAGGGGAAGTGTAATACCCTATTACAAGGCAGCCAACACATAAATCCCTGCCAAGCTCATAATTTTCCATTAACCATAGAATCATAGAATCACAGAGTTGTCTAGGTTGGAAGGGACCTTTAAGATCACCGAGTCCAACCATCAACCTAACGCTGCCAAAAACACCACTAAACCACGTCCTTAAGCACCACATCTACCCATCTTTTAAATACCTCCAGGGATGGTAATTCCACCACTTCCCTGGCCAGCCTGTTAAAGAGCACGTTCCCTCTCATGTTAGCAGGTACTTGAGGACATTAATACAAGGAGTTGACACCTCTGCTTTTTACTGACCATGGGTCCAAGTTCTTTGAATTTTCTGTTGCCCTTTGAAAAGATTTCTCATTATGACTAGTACGTGTGGGTCATGGCTCATGCAACTTGACGAGAGTGCTATACAGTAAAGAAGAGTCTAAATATTTGGAAAAAATGGGTGTACTCAGGTAGTCTCCTTAGCCATCTTCATGGCATACAGAGAGAGTTTTCCAAGCTTTATTTTTTTCTTTCCCAGATTTCAAGTTGACCATATCTGTATGACAATGAAGTTCCCAAGCCCTGTGGAGATCTGAAATCAGTGTTTCTTTCTTGGTGTGAGGCAATGGTTTCTAATGAATCTAAAGATCAGTGGAGTCAGGATCAAGATGCTGTGATTTCTAGTCCTTTTCCCTATGACATTTTTCCTGCATAGTGTGTTTAGTATCTACCCCTTAAGCTGTAGGCCTTTTTCAAGAGCGGACAAACAGCATCTAAAGCAGGAAGGACTCATAATTCATGTGTAAATTAAGTAAATTTTCTGCTCTGTAACAGTCATGAGCTCTCCCAATTCCACTCCTTTCCTGGACAGCTGTCTAAGGTTGTTAAGGTTACATTTACCTAACCTGTGGTATTACATATGTTAACCTAAAATCACTGTGTGTACGTGTGTATGGACTCCCTCCTGCTTCCTACAAAGCTTGGTCTCTGGCATGAACACTGCTTGGATGCTATCTAGTTGCTGATGCTGGCCCTAATTTGTCTCTCCCCTGCTGCTGACATCCTTGACCATCCCTGATCGCTCTGCCAGGATCTCAGAATGAAGACAGTTCTTTTACAAGGGCAGGAGATCCCATGACTGCACTGAAACTCTCAGCTCAAAAATAAACTTTTTTGAGTGAAGCTGGTCTGTCTTTTCCCTGAGACTGCTTTCTTTGCCATGGCCCATGGGCTCAGTGTGCACTTTTAGGAATGAGGATACCCAAAGTGGGGATTAAAGAAACGTTTTCAAGGTTGTGAAAATAATTGTAATCATAACTCATTTATATGTCAGTTATAAAAACATATAGGACCTGACAACACCCTTATTTCAATATACTTAACAGCATGGAAATTCTACGCATGTAAGAAAGAACAATCTGAGAACCATAATTCACTGGAGGTGTCACAGGAAATTTTTCATTCCATAGGTACAAGAAATCTTCTAGAGTAATAGTAGTAACAGTCATAGTAGTAGTAGTGATTGTAATAGTAGTGATGGTGGTAGAAGTAGTAGTAGTAGTAATAACAAATAAATAAAACAACTAGACCTTCCCTCCCCAAACATTTAAAGGCTCGTTTCCCAGTGTGAAGACAGTCTACCAGAGTCTATTACAGACATTGTAGTGGTTGTGTAAGAAAAAAGAAGCTGAGGTAGCCAAAAAAAAAATTAAAACAAAGGTAAAATAGTTAATATGTATTAAGGGGGTTACTTGGTTGTTTGTTGTTTGAGTTATAATCATAGCATTTGTCAAGCAATCATCATGCATATTTTTCAGAGAAAGTAGATGCCCATGAATAATTTTCATTACCGCACAGCCGATCCAGCAGAATTCTGAAGCACAAGGATAGCAGAAAACACATACTAACATTTTATTGATTCCATGAGTATTAAACTGTGTGTTTGTTTTGCTGAATCAGGGCCATAAACTGGAGATTGGAAGTTTGTCCATGTACAGCTCTGAAGGCTGCAGTGATGTTACCTGTCTTACATGAAAACAAAGTGTGTTTTCACAACTGTCTGAATGATGAATTAGCAGAAAGGCAATAGTGATAATTTAATATTTTAGGCAAAGTGCTGCTGCCAACTGATTACAATTTTTTGTGCAATGCCAGAATCAAGGAAATAGCAATTAATAGGCAAAACTGATATTAAATTAATGATATTGGATATAACCCTAGGAAGTCAGTTTTCGTTAAAATTCCTTGGGGTGAAAAGGGCAGATTCACTGAAAATTGCTTCCAATATAACTTCCGGTGATTACTCTTTTTTTTCCCCCAGTTTAATGAAACATTTAACAGCATTGAAAATGATTTGACATATATTTTGCAGAAATGTACCTCAATCAAAATTTCAGTAGAGTAAAAAAAAAAAAATTAAAAGAATGTGAACAAAGTATTATAATAATAATGTCAGCTTGCAAATGCTTGCACTATACTCCTTAATGTCTTATGAGACTTAATAACTTTCTATAGAACCAGAAATAGAGAAAAAACTGACATAACTGAAAATACTTGTATTAATCATAATCTTATAGTGAAACAGAAAAAATAACATTCTTACATGAAACCAACTTGTTTTTTACCTGAAATGGGCCACTTTTAATAAAAATAGTGAGTTCAAATTGAAACCACTGTGAACAGAATATTTTTTCTAATCTTTGTTTAATTCATAAACACAAACACATAAACCACAGATGTTTTCTTGGTTGGCTTGACATTGATTGTGAAGTATACGGATATTTGACTCACCTTCATTAAAGATGTGAAGCCTAATTGCATTTTTCAGTCTTTGCCTAAGATAGTGACAAAGGAATTACAGAGGTGCTGAGAAACAGTAGTAGTTTTCTGAATCCTTCAGATTTTTACTTGTTGAAAACTAGAGAAGAGAGCATTTAAAAAAAAAAAACAAAACAAAAACACCACAATATACCAAGGCCTCTCACCATGCTGTTTGTGCTCTGCTTGACACAGGAAGACGGGGGAAAAAAATTCAAACTGAACCCATAGGGATGCAAACATTTTTCATAGTTGTGAATGAGGGCTAAATTTCATTAAAGTGTCAAATGCTAGTAGGTCTAGGTAGAAAAAAATAAAACAAAACCAAACCCCATAATGTTTCGTGAAAAGTAATGAGATTTCAAAGTATACTTTGTTTATTAGTTGCTGTAAACTTAATTGACATAGAATAAAGAACTTTGCAAAATGCTTTTTTTAAAAACTGTATACACCTTCATTAGGGTAACCGATTCCTTGGTGCTTATACTCCTTCTTCAGTTCTCAGAACTAAAGAAACTAACTCTTCTACATGACTCCCCTACATATACAGAAGCATCTTAATGACTAGGCAGTCTTAACTGAAATTGATGAAATTTGAATTAGATGCACCATTCCATTTCATTGTCATTTTTTCAGCTTAAGAAAATGTCATTCAGTCATCTGTATCTGTAAGGCACTGCAATTAGGGCCTGAGATTACTTCCCCATTCGAATCAATAAAACCAAAAAAGCTTAAGCAAAGATTTTATTGGACCTTGTTGTTACAGAATTATGGTATCTTGCTACACAACACCTTGCTGTATGGATTAGGCCTTCACATTAAGGGAATGCAGCACCTTACGTAGCACGTCTTTAACTGAATGGACCTCTGCTATGAAGCAGAAGAGTAAAACAAAAGTCAATCAAGGCAGGAGGATTGTCTTTCCATCCCCTTTTACATCTTCAGAGCGTCATGACAGCCTGTTTCTGCAGCTACAGTGAATGATGTTTTTCATCTTCTACCCAGGTTGTATGAATAATTCTTTAGGAATAAGGCAAATAAAGAGGGATTTTTTTCTTCCATGTACTGCCATCTACTTTGGCTAATGTTATTTTCAGCTGTTCAGCAGAGAGAAAGCAAGCTGTTCTCGTTCTTTTCCAGTGGGTTGGGCAGTACCTGGCCTTACATAAAGCTTTACATAGTGACAGTTTGGCATGGATATAAAAAGTTGATAATACTTGGCCTATGTCTTTATAGTCATTATCTTCACTAAGATTAATACTCACATAAACTCTACATAGGAAGACCCTGGTCTAAAATACTGTTGTCTTCTTGTTGCCCAAACAAACACTTTCCAATCTATCTTGATTCTTTCTCTGTTGTATTGTATTAGTATCAATAGCACCAGACATTTGGAAACAACACACAAAGTGCTTAGATGCCAAAACACAAGAACATCAACGGTATTTTTTGACCAAGAACAGAAAGAAAATCTCATATTCAACATTTTATATAAAATATTTCGTAAAACTGATGGAAACAATCACCCCATGTAATGTGTTCAGAAAATCTAGGTTAGTGCAGACTTGAAGGGGTCAAAATTCTGTTTAATGAATGGTTTATTTGGAAAATCTGTATTCTGTCTGAATAGTTGGAAAAATTCAGGTAAAGAAAAGCTTTAGGTTCCTCAAAACTCCTCAAAGCTTCTAAAACATTATCCGTGTGTGTGTCCCTACATACATACACACATAAAGAATATAGCACCAAATTTTAAAACAGAATGAAGCCCAGACTTTTTCCATACAACTTCCATTACATGATGGCATTTTTTTTTTAAAATAATTTTAGAAAAAACAAACGATATTTCCAGAGAAAGAAAATTAGCAAATATTTTGAGGACCACCAATGGGCATAGAAAAATGGAGATATGCAAAGTCATAATTATCAGCTGACTTAAAATAATTTTTGCTTCACATTGTAATTTGAATTTAACATCCTGAAAGACATTTCTGAAAATAAATAGCTGGAAATATATGCTACAGACCACCTGATCTGAAAGAGAAAATAAAGCCTTCCTTAAACAGCTGGAACATGATCACAGGCCCTAGAATTCATAGTAGACTTCCACTATCAGAACATCTGCTGGAAAGACAATAAGACTGGATACAAGCAATCCAGGAGAGTCCTGCAGTGTATTGAAGTCACTTCCTTGATGCAGATAACAGTTAAGGTAAGCAGAGGATTTATTTACTACGCTTAGACAAGGAGGAGCTGGCTGAGGATGTGAAGGTCAAGGGCAGACTTGCAACCAAGTGATTGAGACAAATAGTGTCATCACAGCCCTTGGTTTTAGTAGGGTGGATTTCAGATTATTCAGGGATCTACTTGGTGGGAACGCGTGAGAAGCTTCTCTGAAGAGCAAAAATGAGCTCAAAATTGCTCATTAATCTTCAAGGATAACAAGTGCTGGCTGATGTTATTGTGCCTGCTCTGTATCATCTTCAAAAGGCCATGGTAATTGGGGCATATTCCTCATACTCAAAAAATCCAGACAAGCTGACCTTCAAGAAAGGCAAGAGGGAAAATCTAGGGAGCTAAAGCCCAGTCAGCCTCCCCTAGATGCCCAGGAAAGTTTTAGGACAAATCTTCCTGGATGTCACATGCAGGCATGTGGACACAAGAAGGTGATTTGGAACAGCCAGCATGGACTTACCAACAAAAAAGTAGTGCCTGACCAACCTGATTGTGTTCTACAATCAAATGTCTGTCTTTGTGAACAAGTGGGGAAGCACTGAGAGTTGTATACTTTGACTCAAGTAAGGTGTTTGACGTAGTCTTCCATGGTCTTAGGGTGAAATTGGTGATATATGAATTAGATAAATGGAAGGGGATGAGAAATCTGGCTGGATAATTAGGCCCAGTAGGCTGTGATCAACAATACAAAGTCTGGCTGGTTACTAGTGGCATCACTCAGGGATAAATATAGGGGCAAATGCTATTTAATGTCCTTACTAGAACACAGGAAACCTTGACCTGAGGGGAGGGGTGGGGGGAATTACCACGAGGATGATCAAATAGTGAAAAGCATTGGCCAGAGAGACTGTGAAGTCTCCATCTTTGGAGATACTCCTGGACAAATCCTAACTGGGGTCTAACTGGGCTTACTTTGAGGAGAAGGGTGGATCTACCTGGACCTCCCTAGATCCATTCCATCTTACATAATTTAAGGATTTTATGATTCCGTAAATAGATTCTTCTCCTTGAAGTGACAGTGGAAAGATTAGAAATAGATTCATTTTCCAATTCTGATTGTATAATTCTGCATCTCTTTTACGAAGTATTCCATTGCTATCTGGAATTCCAGTAATATTTGCCACAGAGAGAATCCAAGAGTCTCAAATGCATTTCATCTCCCATGAAATCGTTTTTATAGCTGCTAACTGTATTACATTACTTTATTACATTGATAATTTATTACATACTGGGGGGGTGGGGGGGTGGGTAGGGTTGTGGGTGTTTCTGTTTACTCATTATTCTTTCTCTTTTTTCAAATTTATGCCAAGGTAAGCAATATTGTTTAATTTTTTTTCCAGCTTTTTCACTCTGAAGGGAAATAAAGCGTCTTTCAAGAGAACAGCAAGGTTTATTAAATACCAAAAAGTGGTTTAAATAACTTCATAGATCTGATTAGAAGTCACAACAACTAAGAAATTCAGGGGTGAAACTTCACTGTTAACTCATCCTTTAAGGCTCAGAATGAGAAAAACATGAAAGTAATTACTCTGGGTATTAGCATTTATATATAGCAAGTTCTACTAATTTCCTGCAATGTGAAGGACTCTTCGAACAAGATATTTAAATATATTCATAGGTTGAATGATGTGAGTACTCTTTTTGAAGTTCAGAGGATGGCTTGTCCATATGAAATTTAGCAGTCGAAGAAAATAAAATTAATTTATTGCGCAGTAAAGCATAATGCAAACAACATATATGAATCCATAAATCAAAAATTTATAAGGTAGGAATTACCAGATTAACTGTTGATCTTTGATGCTTATAGAAAAAAAAAATATTTTGCACCATGCTTCGTTCACTCACTCCTTTTCATGTCAAAGTCATAAAGAGCACTTTAGAAGAGATCACTTGCAGCACTGATAGTAGTAGTACCCTTCCCCAGCCTGAGATTGTTCTTTCAACACAAAACATTATCTTTTACTCAATTTGTCTACTTTGCAATTCTTGTCCTAATCACAGTCTTTTTAAATATAATTAATATGTTTTTTCCCACGGCATTGTGTTAAGAAGGGTGAGATTTACTGAATTTTTTCTGTCTAGGAAAGTAGGGTTTTTTTCTCAAAGAATGATCATATCAAAGTTACGATCTACCTTTAACAAACCTGGACTGTATTTAATACGATTTTGCATCCATATCCACGGCCCTTATTATTCTTTCCTTTAAAACTGTACAGAGGTCATGCTACTGACTCTGTAACTGCTGAGATAGATTTCTCCAATGTCCTTATTAATTACTGACAGAGTATCAGAGAGTACTACTCCAAATTAGATATGTATGTTGTTTAGGCTTGGTACAGGGCTGTTTTCATGATTCAGTTCTTTTGAAAGTAGGATAGATAATGCCTTGTTTTCACTATTTGAGCATACCAATCTGTTAGAGGTTTTGTTTCTTCCTTCTGTGTATAAGTTTCTCAATCTTCCTTTCCATTAACAATTCTGCCTTTGTTCTCACAATCAGCGTTATAATTTTAATGAAGAGATTTCTTTATCAGGTTTATTAAGCTTAGATCCTCGATATGAAATTCTTCATTGTCCCTGAAGAATCAGCTTCCGGCATCTCCAAAAGACCTGCAGCTTACTTAAAGCCTAAACCATGAAATCCTGAAAATATTTTTAGTTATGTTTCTTTAAGTACAATCAAAACCAGATTGCCAGAAACAGTAGCTATCTTGTTTTCTTACTTTTCGACTAGTGCAAATAAAATGGAATCCCTACTAATTTATTTACCAGAAAGACAAGAAGTGGAAAAAAAAAAAAAAATTAAAGTAGACTCGACAAGGAAGATGCAGTGAAAAATTACTGATTAGACCAATTTCTTCCTCAGATATATTGTCTCTCTAGTGAAGACTCAATTGAGTATAGCCAGATGGTCAACTGCCAAATATTTCTGAAAAGGACTGTACGCTCTATAAACAAGATGAAAACAAAAAACCTCAGAGTTTCTCTTCTCAATCCCCAATGTGATACCCGAAAGTTGGGAAATTAAAATATATGAATAAAAAAAAATAATAGAACAATATTGATCCTAGGAGTAATGAGCCCTTCTCATAGATTATTTGCCGAAGTAACTTTTTGTGTGGAATACAGATCAACATCTCAAATCTATACTTTAGAGGCTTCAGTCCCAATTAAAAGGACAGGAAGAGTTTATGCTATACTACTATGCTTGTGCTCTCGTTATTTCTTTGACCTTGGTACAGTAGTGCATTAGCAAATGGAGACAAAGGTGAGTGACAGGTTCTCAGATTAAAAGGTGTGAGGACTATAAAATATATCATGATTAAATTCTGCTTCTCTCAGTCTCTGTAATGATTCATAGTAATAATAAGGAGACAAAAAACCTGTATAAAAAAAAAAAAAAAAAAAGAAAAAGAAAAAAAAAAGAAGTGGTGAGGTGATATTTCGTATATATCCATTTAAAGTGTACCCACCAGGTACCCACCTGATAACCATTCATACCTGGATCAGATACACATCTAGTCGTGAACACACTTGTATTCGAAACCAGAATGGCTCTGAAGTTAATATGAAATATACACAAATCATAATCAAAGAAGATAATGACACAGTTTGATGGCTCTAATTAATGTTAGAGTAGCTTGGGGTGTGAGGAATGTCATCTTCAACTGGTCATATCTTGCCTCAGCTCTGACTTCAGTACATGGTCTAGTCAAATGTTTCCCTAATTAAAAACATGCAGAAAGAAAGAAAGAAAAAAAAAACCTCAACCCTGAAATACATGCACCCGCCCAACCTTTACGAAATGTCAGAAGAAGCACCAGTATAGGTTAGTGGCGGACCTGCTGGGAAGGAGCTCTGAGGAGAAGGATCTGGGGGTCGTGGTAGACAGTAAATTATCCATGGCCCAGCAATGTGCCCTTGTTGCCAAAAAGGCCAACGGAATCCTGGGCTGCATAGGGAAGAGTGTGGCCAGTAGGTCGAGGGAGGTCATTCTCCCCCTCTACTCTGCACTGGTGAGGCCACAACTGGAATACTGTGTCCAGTTTTGGGCTCCCCAGTTCAAGAGGGACAGGGAACTGCTGGAGCGAGTCCAGCGAAGGGCAACTAAGATGATTAAGGGATTGAAGCATCTCCCTTATGAGGAAAGGCTGAGAGAGCTGGGACTCTTTAGCCTGGAGAAGAGAAGGCTGAGGGGAGACCTTATTAATGCTTACAAGTATCTAAAGGTGGGTTGAAGGAGGATGGAGCCAGGCTCTTTTCAATGGTTCCCAGTGACAGGACGAGGGGCAATGGGCACAAGTTAGAACACAGGAAGTTCCGTTCAAATATGTGGAAAAACTTCTTTACGGTGAGAGTGACAGAGCACTGGCACAGGCTGCCCAGGGAGGTTGTGGAGTCCCCTTCCCTGGAGATTTTCAAGACCCGCCTGGATGCAGTCCTGAGTAATGTGCTCTGGGCAATCCTGCTTTAGCAGGGGAGTGGGACTGGATGATCTCTAGAGGTCCCTTCCAACTCTGAAAACTCCGTGAAGACGCAGCTTCCAGTAAGGTTATACCTGACACAGTTCCTGCCATTGATACTGACCTCTACATGGCTAATTTCACTGAAAATGCTGCTAATCAGTGAGGAAGGATTTCTGATTAATAATGTTCTAAAATTACTCATAGTTCTAATTCAAACTGGTCTTTTTACTTTATTTATGTGTTTATTTTCTTGCATGGATTGCTTGCTGCTAGTCTCAGTCTTCCAGAAAGACTGTGAAACAGTCAACATTAACAACCTCCTTCTTCCAAGACATTATGGTGACCCTCCCTCCCTTCAGCACATAAGGAAGTCTCCTCCAGAACTTGGAAACTCTGTGCTCCAAGCAGGATAAGCGCAGAGGTTTATGAGGTGTCTTCAGCATCTCCAAAGCCTTTGGATGTGCATACTTTTCCATGTGAATTAAGTATTCTAACTTCTTGGCAGCCCATCTATGTGAACTGCCTGAAAACTAAATTGTCTCCCCTTTCCCTTTCCTCTACTTTGCTTTGGCATGTGCCCATAATGATCATACTCCCAAGCAATTCTTTAACTTGTCTGTAAAACATGATATTTATTGCATTTTAACAGGACATAACAATATTTCCATATTAGACTATCAATATAGATTATTACCATTATGTGCAGTAGATGGCAATAAAACCACCACCTGCTATTGGGCTTCTGCAAACCACTTGGCTTATTTTCCTTGTAAAAACAAAATAAATGTACATCAGGATCCGCTGCAACACCAAGAAAAGAAATGAATCCCGGTCATTTTACACATTGCTTATGCTCATGCAAAAGCTGTGCAGGCTAAAAATGACTGCAATTAAACCAGTTCTCAAAACTGAGGGTTCCCAAAGATGATGCGCTCTCTGGGGAAAAGAAGTATCTCTATCATTTCTTTCTGCGTTACTTGGTTACCGCTGCTGCTACTTGGTGGCAACAAACAGCAGAATGGTTTAATGCCTGCCCGAGAAGCTCGCTGCAGTACAGTTTGCATATCAACATTTTTCCTTCCCAGCACTCAGTCTTGCTCAGTCTTGCTTTTCATACTTATTTTTCCCTTCTTGCTAAGTATTCCCAAAAGACTGCAGAAAGCAGAAGCCGTTACCCTAAAATAGCTTCATTCCCTACTATTTGGTTTATTTATTTTCAAACAGTTTTTTCCAAGTCTGGACAGTAAGCTCCTTTGCAGAACATGTCACAAAATGAAACTTCATCCTACAGTGAAATTCAGTCTTTCGGGTACTCTTATAACCACAAAGACAAGATTTGGTCCTGTATTAAGGCATTGGCAGTAGCTATCTTTCTGTCAAAACAGTACCCAAATATTTTCATTCCACATTTATAGAAAAATGCTTCTTAAAGTTGCAGCACAACTTTTACTCTTTTTGGAAGAGTATTTGTTCAATTGTTCATGATACCAGAATTTTACTGAAATCATGATGTTTTAGTGAATATGAACAACAGAAATAAACTATGAATTTCATTAGCTTGAAAACCACTTGAATGAAATTTCTATTTCCTCAGAATTTCCCAGTTAATCAAAATGATAAAGTTTCATGGAAATAGACTGTGATAAAATTCAAATAAAGGAATCCGGACAGGAGCCTTATAAAACCTGCCTGTCAGGTTTTGCTACTTTCTTGGCAAAACCTGTCTGCCAGACTGTCTGAAATTTGAAATACCAGGGCTTCTGTGATCTCTGCTGGGGGCAGCCCACCAGACAGACTGGCTTGGAGTAAGGGTGCTATTCCCTTTCATCGACGCATCAAAGCTTCTTTTTTTTTTTTTTTTTTTTTTCCCTCAAAGTGGAATGTAACCACATTTCAAAATTCTTCCCCAAACCACACTAACTTTCTCTACGCTGTTCTCAAAATATGGTCGGGCAAGTATGATGGACATCCAACAGAGATCACAAAACCAAGGAAATGGCTAGTTTAGGGCTACCTCTCTACAGTTCCTAAAATGCACACGGAATGTTTCCAGTGAGAGACATCAGACATCCAAAAAACTCACTTCTGCTTAAAGAAACATTATGAACAACATAAAACAACAGTGTAACTGCTGCCTGAACAGTGATAGCAAACAAGTCACATGCATGAAATAGATAATTGCTCAACATATTCTGTTTTAGAGGAAAATTTGAGGACATATTTACTTGTAGATACTTCAGAAGATAGATACTGTGTGCTGTTAGAGATATCTTTTTTTGGTCTAATTTGATTGCCAGAATCTCTACTTTTCCCCACATTATTTTTGGATGCAAATGGATGCAAACCCAAAGCCTATTCTCCTATCACCATTAGTGACACCTTTATATTGAAACACCTGAATGCCTCAGAGTCAGGAATGCCGTAGCAGCAGGAATGCCTCACCAACCAGACGCTCTGGAAATACAGATATTTGTCTCTCAAACACCTTGCTTGGATGATCAGACATGAATTGTAGACCTAATAAATCTTAGATACAACTAATGATTGCCTGGAAGGTGACTTTGTCCCAGTACAAGCGAGATTGAGAAGATTCATGTGACCTTGTAGTTTAACGAAGGAATAAATACACATTTTTAAAGTAGTCTTAAATTCACTAATCTGACAGAGTGGGATTATTTTAACAAACAACTTGGTAGAACATTGTTTCACATCCTATTTCACAGATCAATTCTTACTGTAAACATACCAACAAATTAATATTGTATAGTACTTTGATACAAGTGGCATTTTAGCCATGTTAAGCAGCACGAGGTATAGTAACAAATGCACAATAACTAAAGAGAAGAGGGACTAATTCTTGTGGAACCACTGTCCATGCACAGTAAGTGGTTACAAAGAAAGAAATACAGGGTAGGAACTCCCTACCATTATTCTTTACTCGGAATTATTTGACCTTATTCAGGAAGGACCAAATCACTGTTCACTTTCAAGACCAGCTGAGGAACCTCAAGGTGCACAAGTCCATGGGATCTGATGAGATTCATCCATGGGTCCTGAGGGAACTGGCAGATGCACTTGCTAAGCCACTATCCATCATATTTCAGATGTTGTGGCAGTCCAGTGAAGTTCCCACTGACTGGAAAAGGGGAAACATAATGCCCATTTTTAAAAAGGGTAAAAAGGAAGACCCGGGGAACTACAGGTCAGTCAGTCTCACATCTGCACCCAGAAAGATCATGGAGCAGATCATACTAGAAACTCTGCTAAGGCATGTGGAAAAAAAGGAGGCAATCAGTGGCAGCCAACTTGGCTTCATTAAGGGCAAATCACATCTGACAAATCTGGTGGGTTTCTACGATGGAGTTACAGCTTTAGTAGATAAGGGAAGAACAATTGATGTTATCTACCTGGACTTGTGCAAAGCATTTGTCACTGTCCCACAGGGCATTCTTGTCTCTAAATTGGAGAGATGTGGATTTGATAGGTGGACCACTAGGTGGGTAAGGAATTGGCTGGATGGTGCATTCAAAGAGTTGCTGTCAACGGTTTGATGTCCAAGTGGCAAACAGTGACGAGTGGCATCCTCAGGGGCTGGTACAAGGACTGCTGCTGTTTAACATCTTTGTCAGTGACATGGACAGTGGGATTGAGTGCACCCTCAGAAAGTTTGCTGTGAGGTGCAGTTGACACACTGGAGGGAAGGGGACGTCATCCAGAGGGACCTGGACAGGCTGGAGAGGTCTGTTCTTGCAAACCTCGTGAAGTTCAACAAGGCCAAGTGCAAGGTCCTGCATCTGAGTCGGGGCAATCCCAAGCACAAATACAGGCTGGGCAGAGAATGGATTGAGAGCAGCCCTGAGGAGAAGGACCTGGGGGTGTTGGTTAATGAGAAGCTCTACATGAGCCGGCAATGTGCACTCTCAGCTCAGAAAGCAGATTATAAGGAAATTTCTGTGAAGAATGCACTGAAGAAATCCATAGACTCACAAAAGCACTAGCAGAGGAAAGAATTGGCCATGAAACCAAATTTTAGAAGAGCTTGATCAAAAGCATTGAAATAATCTCCCAGCTACACTGTGGATGAGGATGGACACAGAGTGTTTGCCTCAGAGACAATTAGAGCCTGCAGCATTAATTTAACAGGGCAAAACGGGAAAAGTGTAGGATGAAATTGGGAAAAGTGGTTACAATCATGCATTTTCTACTATTAGGTATGAGGAAGAGGAAAACATGATTTAAAGTAGAATAGACTAAAAACCTCATTGATACCAGTAAGACCCTTTTACCTTCCATTTGTCGTTTCAAATTTCTGCTTTCTTCCTGATACTTCATGAGTATGAGGAAAGCTTTTGCTGAATTTCAGCAAAGCTACGTGACTTTGTCCATTGGTTCCTAGCCCCCTGGCTTGCTTGCTTTTATTTTCAGATGGGAGCTGTTTTGAAGCAGCAACTGGTTTGTTCTTATTTATATACCACCTCAGCCAATTCAAACCAAAGGAAATGTTCTTGTTGACTTCATTAAGTTTAGAACCAGATCTCCTCTCAGTAAGCGCTGTCTTTTCAAACTCATCTCACTATTTAGGTATATGTGCAATTCCTATTGACTTTAAGAGGATTTGAAGAACATGCTCAGGAACTTTAGTAAGTAGGCATGGAAACAGGCGTGTGTGTAAGAGCTTTCAGATGGATCCTTACCAACCTTATACTGTAACACCACAAAATCACACAAAAGAAGAAATACAGATATTTGAATTTGCAGATACCACTGAATTTGCAGAATTTGCAAACCACTAGCATCTCATATGCTGGCATTAGTCTCTGTTATTACCATAGGACACAGTTCATTCAAAGTAACTGTAAGGTGAGCCGAACTCTCTGAAGTGTATAACTTTGGTATGTACCTTATTATTCTGCCTATCAAGAAAATATACCCATTATTTTATACATTTCTCAGCACGATACCTGATTTCTCCAATCATTATAGCCTTAGCTTTCTTAGAAATAAATAAGATACTGACGTTTGCTATAAGTTGATAGGGCATGGCCTCTTTGAGAGGGGACTGTTGTATTTAGCATTTCTGACAACTTTCCTGGGTTGAAGTTTAGGTTTAGGTAACCAAAAGTAACTTCGCTTCTTAGCTGGGCCTCTTCTAACTACTGAAATTAACTGCATATTGTGCAGACAGTGTTCACTCTCTCAGAGTGATCAGACCAATGTTTACAGCTGATGCCCAGGCATGGTGTGCAGAGAGGCTCCTGCTTATACTTATTGCTATAACCCCCAAGGCCAACCGACTTTGTTATTTGCCCCGTTGGAGGGTCGGAAGCGGAAAAGCATAGTGGGGTCCCACCTGCAGGGAGGAGCGGACAGGACAGGTGACCCAAAACTGACCAACAGGGTATTCCATCCCATCTGCCTCATGCTCAGTATAAAAGCTGAAGGATCAAAGGGTCAGCGCTCTTCCTTCAATGGCCGACGTCTGAGGAGGACTCTGTTCTTCTGCCTGTGATCCCGATCCTGAATCCAGATCCGGAATCCAGTTCCTGTCCATCACTGAGTCCAGCCTGGGACTGCCCCAGTGCCAGCCGGTGACGTGATTGTCATCTCGGGAGCTTGATACGGTTTTGTATATATTTCATTATTTCCTTTTATTTTATTATTAACATTTCGTTAAAGTAGTTTAGTTCCTTCTAAACTCATAAGTCTCTTTTTCCCTCCTCTGCCTCTCTCTTTGAAGAGGGGTAGAGAGGAGCATCTGTCGGTCCCATCTGGGGTCCCCCACATCCCCAGTAGCCGATTTGGCCTAAACCACAACATGCTGTCATAATTATTCTGAATATAATAGGATCACATAGCTCAAAGTTACTATTAAAATGGTAAAACTTTTACAAACCAAAATGTAAAAAAAGTTACTGTAAAAATCTTTTTAATGTAAAAATGTTTACATTAATTTCTTCTGAACATGTGGTAAGCAGTGTAACTGCAGTGCATCTCCTTAAAGGAAAATAAACAATATTGGCCCACTAAGAGGAAATGCTCTACAGATCAAGAACAATTTAATCACATTTCTTGGTCAGCACCAGTGTAAAGTTGTTGCAAGTGAGAGATTAATCCGGTCTCCACATGTTTTTCCCTTATGCCGCGACACAGTGTACCAGAGGTATATAAAGGACTCATGAAACCAGGAAGCAACCCAAAGCTATTTCTATGGAAACAAGCTCTGGCTGCAGGGAAAGCAGTAAATCAACCTCTTTTGTGTTGTGTTTGAGACATGTTTGGATGTTTCCAACACTTGGCTGCCAGGTTACCTAACCAGCTAGTGTCTCAGGCTTTAGCGCTAATGTCTCAGTCTGATCCTGAATTCCCTGCACACCTAACAGACAACTGTAGTTTTGCCTGACAAAATCAGGCAGGCATAAGTCTTTCTAATTGTATTTTTTTTCTTTTTCACCTGCACAGCTACAGTTTATTGACTTTTGCTATGTTGTTACATGTTCTGTACCATTTTCTTTAAAAAAACCATGAACTCTCAAGTTAAAAAAAAAAAACAACCAAACAAACCAACCAACAAAAAAAAAACCTCACAACAACAACAACAAAAACCTCCACTTTAGGTCAGATAGAGCTAGTGTAACCAAAATAGAGCTAAGCTTTCTTCTAACCCCAGGCCCCAGAGTGAGGCCAACACCAAATCGCTGTTTGCAAGCACAGGCTGCAGAGGGCAATGTCCCTCAGCAAAGCACCCTGCTTCCCAAAGAACAGCAAAGGGGACCTTTTAGGGTTATTGGGAAAAGGTGTATATTACTTTTTCCTGGGTTGTTAGCTGTTAGTGGTGCAAAGAATTGGAGGTCTGGACTCTTAATGCCAGCAGTTAACTACAATGTCCAGAGATTTAAGGAACACTGGACAAGTATTCTGATGAAAAACAAAATTCCCACAACATTTCAAACAAAATTAAAAGTTGTTTTGCTATTCTACCATTTAACTAATAAAATGAAAACTAGGCAGTTTACTTTGGTTTTAACCGACTATCAGGAAAGTCAGGATATCCTTCCTCTTTGTCCTTAAGTTGCAAAAGCAAAATGTAGAAATTAGTAGGGATAGAGGTTCACTTCTTCTTTGGTGAAAAAAATGAAAATGTTAACCAAACACAGTTTTTCCACAAAAATATCAGCCAGCTATATTTGAGAGCAATATCCAAGATCAGAGGAATACAAAGACTGCTTTTGTCATCAGACTCTCTACAGATGCCCAAGGTTGGAGAAGCTCCATGCAATATTGCCAACCACAGGCCTTCAGAAAATAGGAAACTAGTCTCTCCAAATTATAACACCAGCTTTTAAACCAAAAAAAAATATCTTCAAATAATAATAAATAATATGCTTTCTTTTGGGTTATTTGGCCCCAATCCACCATCTTAAGAACAAGAAGTTCCATGTTAAAAAATTAAAGCCAAGATTCTCACATACCCACTGGACTGCAGGACTGGGAAGGATGAAGGAATTAATGAAATAAAAGAACAGGAAATGGATAGCAAAGTTCAGTAAGAGATAAAAGGGAAAGGTAAGATGTAAAAGAGACTGCAGTGTGTATGTGTAACATGGTGTTTTGCTTTAGGTCACAGAGGTGATAATCTCTTTAAAGTCATTCTTTGAAGTTGAAAAGAGTTGGACATTGAGTATTGAATTTTAACATACACACGCACTACAACTCCATGCTGACATTATCTAACTCAAAAAGATACATGAGCATAGATTGCCTAATTTGTGCATTAACATCAGAGTTTATCGGACAAGATACTGTCTAGCCCCATCTGGAGCTCACAATAGTTTTAGATAAGTATATGATGTTATGACTAACATGATAGAGTTCTAATACGCGGTGCAAAGATATGTGTGATTACTCCAAGAAAAGCACGTGGAATGAAAGAAAAAGACATCATAGGTTTATCACAACCTTTGGTTAATGGCAATAAGAATATTCTCAAATGAAGAAAAAAATAATGAAAAACATCTTCGAGCTATTTCATGTATAATCAGGCATTCAGATATTCCAAAAAAATTGCCTAACAATATTCTCAGTTACTAATGCCGTATTTATATCCAAAATATCCAGGGGTTTTGGTGTTTAGGATAACATAAATACACTGACTTAAAATTTCCCTTCTCTTCCACTTACTTCTCCTCCCTCAATGCTTTTAACACACACTGAATATTATTTTTTCCATTGAGCTCTCTTCTCAACGCTGTTTCCCTCTCTTCTCAGACATAAATGAGGTGCTGGGCAATGCTCTGACGTCAATGTGGTGATTGCCCCAGGGGGGAAAACAGCAGTTTAAAATAGAAACGGAGACACAGACAGACACATTCATATAGACACCTGTGGGTGCCAATAACACTGATAGTCCCAGACTTCTGGGAACCTCTGGCAGACTTCAGATGCCAAGCCGCTCTCTGAGCCCTGTATGACATTGTTCACCCTGCTTCTTGGCAAGGATGGAGCCACAAAATTCAGGACTGGTATTGGACTTGGAACTCCTCCAAAGATTACCAAGATGCAGTGGGTATGGCTGAGGTCTGTCTCTAACTACAACTCTTTTTTGGTTTGAGGGCTATGTCTTACATATTGTGCATGTACTCTTGCTTTCATTTTTTATAAGACCAGAGCTGTTTACAGATCACTGGGTAAATGACAATCCACTGTTTAATTTCTTCAACTTGTCTAATGGAAAATCTTCTGATTAAATAGTGGTACCATCACCAGCTACACAGAGCATGCTAACATATCACAGTTGAAAGAAACATCTCAATAACCTCTGAAAATAACACCTAAAAAAAAGAATCTCAGAGGTAGGAGGCAGAAGTCTGGATTTATTTCTCTTCTCCATCTCTGTTTTAGTCCACAATAAACACTAATTAAGACCAGAAAAGGTGCAGGGCAGATAGTTAAACAAATAAAAAGATGGTTTGTCAGCAGATGTTAGAAAGTTTATCTTGTTGTGTCTAGCAAAATGATGTCTGAGAAGGGACGTAACGATTCTTTCTGAAAGAATTAACATAATAACTATCAGATAATTAGCACAAAAAAAAAAATGGAATGAATTGGCCATGACTATGTTTAGAATGGAAATCGGAAGACTTTTGAATCATCTTTCAAGAGAATTTTTAGCACAACCTTCTAAAAAATAGAGATTTTATTTTTTTTTTTTAAGAGAGTTCGATAATTTTATGCATGAATTTCAAAACAAAGAGAAGGAAACTGTTCTTTGGGCAATAGGGAGAAAATAGTTGGAGCTCTTCACCAAAGGATGTTTAAGATCAAAACCACAAATGAGATCAAGAGAAGACTAGTAAAACACTTGGAAAATAAATCCACAGAAGGATTCTAAACAGATAAAAACCACGAAGCTGAAGAAGAGAAAGCACACTGGGGAAACACCATATATGTTTGCTGTGTTTTTACTTTTCTCTCATGGCCTGAAGATGATTAACGACATAGATACATTGGTTTCTGAGAGAACTCTGTACCCAAGAGATTTTCTACAAAAGTCACACCTGTAATTTTAAGATAATCCTAGTGGAGTTCAAGATCAAACTATATGCAAGTTATTCTGTACTCTAAGAAAGAAGTAGAGGAAAGACCAAGAAACCTGTAGTAGAGTTATCTGCGTGCATCTCTACAATGTGTTGGAACCCGTGCCCCTAATTTCTTCATCATCAGGCCAATGTATTCTGATCATCTTCATCTGTCTCCAAAGAAACTTCTTTCTCCAAAATGAATAAAGTATTTTATCTTAAACACTCACAGGAATTAGTTGTTACTTAAGAGTAAATCAGTCTTTAAGAATCAGCTGCACAGTGTCCACCTTAGAAAGCAGGCAGCCTGAAAAGAGGCCTTAAACTTTTTGTGGTTTTCCTCTTGCAAAATTAACATTTTAGTAATGGGGTGCTACAAGGGTAGCATATGTGAGGAGATGAGGGGCTGTCCCATGCTGGACACAGCTGATTCCCGCTGGGTCCAGCAAACCCACCACAGGACACAGCTGAGCCCATCAGCCAAGCTGGCGTTACTTCTGTGAAAACATTTTAAAAAGGGCAAAACACTGCCATGCAGTGAGGAAAACAAGTGTGAGAAACAGCTCTGTGAAAACCAAGGCCAGAGAAGAAGGAGATTCCCCTGCAGCCTGTGGAGGAGCCCATGTTGGAGCAGGTGATTATACACTGAAGGAACTGCAGCCCATGGAGAGCCCATGCTGGAGCAGGGGAAAAGTGTGAGGAAGGAAAGACAGAGAGGTACTGCTGTGAGCGCAGCACCCATTCCTTATCCCTCCTCCTTGTGCCTCTCAGGGTGGTGTGGAGGTAGAGGAGGTGGGAATGAAGGAGTAAAAATGAGACCAGAAAAAAAGAAGGGGGTGCGGGGAGGTGTTACTTTAATATGTCTTTTTTTCTTACTATCCAGCTCTATTTATTTGGCAATAAATAAGGTTAATTTTCCTCAAGTTGAGTCTGCTTTGCCCATGACAGGAATTGGTAAGTCATCTCCCTCTCTTTATCCTGACCCATCTTTCATCTTCTTTTCTTCTCCTGACCTGTTGAAGAGGCCAAGTGAGAGAACAACTGGGTGGGAGTCTGGCAGGCAGCCAAGGTCAACCCACTTCACCATCCAAAACAGCTCTTGCTAAGGATACTGGAAAAATTACTTCCAAAAAACTTGAGAGAAAATTTTGGGGAGCAGCGGTCATTATTAAATGATAATATTTAGAGAAAGGGTTTCCTGAAAGTTTTAAATTCCTTTTTTTTTTTTTTCTTTAGCTATGGAAAAGTTTTTAAAAAAGGCTTTTTTAAAGAAAAACAAGACATACATTTTTCATGTAAAAAGCTTATTTTTAAGCTGCTCCAGTTCTTGTAATTTTACTCATATTTTTAATGCTTCTTTTTTCCAGACTTTTAGGAAGTATTCCTTTTCCATCTAGGATCCAAAAAGCAAGTTCTTGGAGGCAGTCTGGGCACCTCATGATAATTTGTTAACCACTATAGGCAGAAATCTTTGGAGTGCAGCTTTTGACTTTTAAATCCCATATTGCCCACCAGCTGCTGCCATCACTGACAGAGGCACTAGATATGCATCACAGGAATCTGTGTATCTGTCAAAAGAACAAACACAAGAAAAATATTTTGTAGCTGCTGCAGGACTGTGAAGTAACAGTTGAAAGCAACATGGAAGATGAAGGTATAGCAGTTAGCTTCGCTTGCAGTTTTCCTCTTTGGCCTTTTAATTTAGGTATTAGAAACCACCAGAATACTCTTTCTTCCTCAATGCAAGCTAAAGAAAGAGAAATCTTTCTATCTGTTAAGGGACCTTGAATTAGCCTCAGTTTTGTAACACAGAAATAGCAGAATATCTTTGAATACCTAATGCTATTGTTTATTAGAGTATAAACTATGTAACTTTTAAAATATTGAAGACTTGGATTTGCTCAGTGGATGGATTAATATAAAAGGTTTTGTCAGACAGTGTTTCCCCTGAATCCTTACAAAGCCAGTCATTTTCTCTCATTTACAGTCTAGCACCTATTCCATAGTTTCCAAAGTTCAAGCAAACTACACTCAGCCCTCTCTGGACCTTCAGAAAAATACATCTGCCCTTTCGGAAGTCAGGCTATGCGTGGTTAGGAAGCTGCCATCGGCCCTTGTGCTGCCAGCTTGCCATCTTCCTCATCCCCTGCCTGCCTCATTGCAAAGTCCGGACACTGCCTTACCCAGCTCTCCTTGCCCTGGGTATGCAGCAACCTCCTTTTCCTGCCACAGGAGTTTCCTCCCAGTTCAGGGTTTCACTTCACTAGTGTCTGAGGCAAACCGGCAACTTTCCTCTCTGCTGCCCACAAACATCTTTTTAACAGAATGTAACATGCAGCAAACCGAACAGACGAAGTAGTAATGCCATCCATCGTACCATCACACCTTAGTTGTTTAAAAAGCCCAAACAGATGAATCTTTTAAGACACTGATTGTTTGTACACATACACAGAGGTCTACTCTCAGCTTAGATAATCTCTAAGTAAAAAGTATATCTAATACAAATTTCTTTTGTATAAAAGAAAGATTTGCATTTTGGGTGATTCATGCAGCTGTCTAGTGACACTTTACTTCACACTACTTGAAAGGCTGAGTTCTGATTTGTAATACCAGGACTCCTATAAATGTTGTCCTCCCCAGTTCTGCTTCCTTTTACCTCTGATACTAACAGAGATTTTCCTCTTACTTTGTATGTCATGTTTCTTCACTTCACTGCAGAGTGTGTGTATGAGGGCTGTGGACTCGGGAAAACAGCTAGTATGCATGGCACAGTAAAATCATAGTTTGATTGCTGTGACCATGGAGAAATATCAAAAAAATATGCTTTCCAGAAATAAATCTTCCTCTAGATTTGATGACACCAAACTGAGTGGGGAAGTGGATGCTTCAGAAGGGAGATCCACCCTGCAGGAAGATCTGGATAGGCTGGAAGAGCGAGCTAACAAGAACCTTATGAAGTTCAACAAGGACAAGTGTAAGGACTTGCGCCTGGGAAAACATAATCTAGGAGTGCAGCCGGGATCTACCCAGTGGGGAGCTGCTCTGTGGGAAGGGACTTTGGGGTCCTGGTGGACAGCAAGCTCAATATAAGTGAACAGTGTGCTGCAGCGGCAAAGAAAGCCAGTAGGATGTTGGGTTGCATCAACAAGGGCATCACCAGCAGAGATAGTCATTATCCCACTCTGCTTAGCACATGTCAGGCCACACCTGGAATACTGTATGCAGTTTTGGTCCCCGCTATACAAAAAAGATGTGGACATGCTGGAGAGGGTCCTGAGAAAGGCCACCAAAATGATCAAAGGACTGGGAAGACTGCCATCTGAGGAAAGGCTGAGAGGAGGCTTAGGGGAGGCCTTATCAGTATCTTCCAATATTTAAAGGGTGGCTACAAAGAAGATGGAGACTCCCTGTTTACAAGAAGTCACATGGAAAAGATGAGGGCTAATGGGTACAAGTTACTCCTGGGGACATTCCGCTTGGACACAAGACAAAAATTTTTCACAATGAGAGCAATCAGCCATTGGAATATTCTCCTCAGGGAAGTGGTGGATTCTCCAACATTGGACACTGTTAAGATTCAGCTGGACAGGGTGCTGGGCCATGTTGATTAGACTGTGTTTGTGCCAGGAAAGGTTGGACCAGATGATCCCCGAGTTCCCTTCTACCCTGGGATTCTATGACTCTATGACTTGCAGTTATTATATGGAGCACTACGGGTTAATACCAAAGAAACAGCTATCAGCAATTTATGATAAAAATAATATCCATCAGAGCTTTGGATAATTAGAGGTACATTTTTAAATTCCTTGGATATTTTATCTTTCTTCAACTAGATTTTTTCTGTTTCAGAAGACTAGAAAATGTATTTAAGTAATTCAAGAAAGAACAACTCATGGCTGTTTTAGCTCAACTTCCAGAGGAAATAATAATGCAGTCTTTTATTACTTTTAATATACAATTTCTAAACGAGTGAAATTTAGGACAATGCTATTACAGTGAAATGGAGGCATGTACTTATCATTGTGGAGAAGGATTTGAGTGTGCCGGGCAATACACGCACATGTGTGCGCACACACATACACACACATAAAAAAGACTATTCTACCATTAAAATGTTATGACTTTACAATATTGTTATTTTGAACCAAGATACAATAGGCGGACACATTCAGTAATAAAACAGTGTTGTCAATATGTTAGGAAATCATCTTAGCAACAGCTCTAATATCAGTAAGGATATTTAGGTAGACATCATTGAAAAATAAAGTCTTAAGGATAATTTTAAATAGTACTGTTAGGCTTATTTCTACTCATCTGATATAAATCTACTAGACTTTACATAAATAGCAGAACAAAGCATTTACTAATCCTCTGAGGAAATGAGAGGTGCACGAATGTGTTTGAAGGTATTCTCATTACTAAGAGGAAACATACCCTGATACACAAAGAACCACAAACTTTCCTAGAGGTGGTCAAGCTAAGATGCTGTGCCTGTGCCAGTGTGCCATTGGCTAGTATTTAAATGGATTACAGATTGATGCTTTGCCTGGGGAAAAAAAAAAAAAAAAAAGAAAGGGGTCAAAATTAATGAAGACAACAAAAAGAATATTAAATCTGCTGAAAATGTTACTGAAGAGGATGTTTGGGATAATGAAGGGTTCTTTCTTGACATTTCAGTCTGTAATTGAGTATAAATTCAAATTTATTTTGGCTAAACATTTCAAGAACATATCTCAAGTTGTTTAGTACCATAAATATTGGAAAAAAGGATGATGCTTTTTTCATGATGATCTGATTATTTTTTTTTATTAGAAATAATGAATAAGGAATCATCTAAAAGGATGATGCTTATTATCATATATTTATGAATCACAGGAAAAAACAATCACGTATCTTTGTGTTTTTCCTTTAACTTGTTTCAAATTTGTGCTCCTTGACTACTTGCTCAAATGTTTCCCATACCTATACATTCATATTGACTTTAAGAGATATTTGAATACATCACTTCATTTTTAATTCTCCCGTTTGTAAGTTTAGTGACAGACTGCTAAGTGCAGAAGTCAAGCTATTTTCTTTTCCTTTGCACTAACGTACTTGTTAATAGAACATCAGTAATGTGGCTGAAGCTGAATGTTCTTATACTCTATTATATGCCATAGACAAATTGATTTTGTGACACAAAAGTACTGTTCGACATGCTTGGGTAAAGCCATACAAAACTGTAAATTCTTAGTAACGTGGATATAAGGTGTTGTGCTGTGCATGTACTGGATATCTCGGTGCTTTCTTCACATTCCCTCAAAATGTTTCACTTTTGTATTTTGCAGAGTTTGTTATCCCACTTGTCCTTCGCCAGGGCTGTAGACAAAGACTTATTCTTATGCACAACTTGTGCTTATTTTTAACCTATTTAAAGTGTCTTTTGTTTGTTTTTAAGAGGTAGCAATTTCTATATGCATTCTTGACACATGATACAAAACCAGTTTTATTGGCTCCAGTCTTATTTGGTTCATTGCAAGTAGGTGTTGCATTACATGTTTTCTGCCAGTTACCAGGATCAATACTTCCAGTTCCTTACATGACCTCGTGACAACATTTTCTATTTTCAAAGCTGTTGATGAAAGACCTTCCTACGGTGGCCTTTCATACCAGTTGGTCTCAGTCAAAACACTCCACTATTTTTAGGAGAAGATGACAGATTTCAACCTATTGCATGGCAGATGATTTGGTTAGCTATTTTCTAGCCATGAAAAATCATCATCTGCTATGTGTGAAATAATAGACATTCAATTACAGGTTAATAAACCACACTTCCAGGATAATAAATATTCACTTTCTCCCTGTCATAAGTTCTTGGAGACCTTTGGTGGGGTAATTTGGACAATAGATACAATAAATCTGTTAAGATTAGCTCTCAAGCAATATATACCATAAGGTTACCTACATCCCAACCACCACTCCCAAAATTAAAACAATATGTATACTTACACATCCACACTCTAGGGCATGAGATGATAAATTGTTTTTTTTTATATGTAAAATAAAGAGTAGAGAATATGCAAATAATTCCAGAGACAAACGCAGTAAAAAGAATCTGTTATGGCAAAATTGCATTTCTTCTGTCACCTTGGTTGGCCCTGAAAATAGGTCAAGAAACACTATGTTTCCAAGAGTTTCATCTACTCATGCAGTCATGAAAATTGTGACAGCTGTAGAACATTATGTAGAACATCTGGGACCCATACTAAAGACTTACAACACTTCTTTTTGCTTCTTACATTCAAAAGTTTACCGTCTTTCCTGAGGCAAACAATAATTTCACCAAGACAAGTTTAGTGTCAGATCAAAGCTGGAGCACTCTTTGACACTAATGTCTCTTTTCAAAGATCTGCATCTGATCTGTGTCCACGGATCAAGCCATTTTATGACAATTTTTTTTCCTGCTAAAACATGAAGGTCTGACTGATGCATGAGACAAACATTCAGAGAAGATGGGGCCTTGATAATGAGATCCACTCATACAAAAATACACACTTCAGAAGGAATTGCAAAATTTATTTCTGTATTTCAGACTTCGTAAATAACATTTTTCAGCCATATTATAACATCATTTAAGGGATTTTTTGGGACCGTCTCCCTAGACAAGATAATAAACAAATTTCTTTAATCTGTTTAGATTGTGGCATTAAATTGGAGGCATTCAGATACTGTACTGTTAGGGACCAGACAGATGAAGTTATTAAACAAATGCAGCAGATAGATGGACCAATAGGAAAATGTGTGACTGTATCTGTGCTGCCACTAATTGGATGTCATCCCAGGAAATGCTTGTGTCTGCCTCTGACAGCTTCTTTCAAACTAAGCTCTGCTCCAGAGATTTCCAGTTCTAAGAGAATACTATCTAAACCTCAAGTTCAAAAATGCACTGCTTATTTTCCAAACTGTTTAATTTTCATTAACTGTTAGAGCAAATCACATAAGCATATTGTAAAATGGCACATTCACACAAGCCATATTTTGCATACAGTTTGAACCAGCTGGTGTGTGATTTTTTCCATTAAAAAGGCAGTGGTTTTTCAAATCTGCTCCTCTTTCCATCATTTAAAAAAAAAAAAAAAAGAAAAAAAAAAGAAAATCTTTAAAAGCTAGAAAAAGCATTATGCCCAATCCAAAAGGAAGATGTGTCAGATCAGTGAAATTATACAGTAAGCTTTATGTGATAGAAATGCTGAGCAGCAGAATCAGTAAAAGGTGAAGAGGATTTTTATAACTTTTTGAAAATGTATGGAATTCATGTGTCAGACTGCACCTCGCCTTCTGTCTGAGAAATTCAAGATGCAGTCTGAGTGTTAATTTTCCTTTCCATTTAGATATGCTGTGTTAACCTGAAGTGAAAAATTCTGAAACAAGACCGTACTACCCTTACCATTGTAATGACCTGAGTCCATCTGTGAACAGTGAGATTGTCTGGCAAACTTATGCATTCGGTGTTGTAAACAGAATTGATGACCTCTAGCCTCAAGAGCACAAACTTCTACCTGATACACCAAAGAAGTAACTTAGGAAGTAAGAAATGAATTTCAGTGACTTACACACATAGCTTTATTCAGAACCAAATCGCAGCATAATGTAAAGGATAGATGGAGAAGAGAGAATGTCTAGCTCAAGGTAACTGCATTAAAAATACCAGCTCTCTGTTCCTCACCCAAAACCCCCTGGAATCTATTCAACCCTACTGATACCCTTTTTGCTGTCACAGTCCTCAGACCAATCTTGCAGAGTCAGGAGGTAATGCAGAGTTATATTCTCTCAGTACTCAAGTGAGTAACTTCTGTGGAAAACAAGGATATGAGAGAAAACGTTTGTAACAAAAGCTAAATTGAATTGTTCCTTGGTTGGAAAAAATGGCATGTAATTCTTCACTGCTCTGAGGCTCCCTTAGATGGTGATTGGAAACAATCTGTGAAGGATGCCAAAAATTTTTGTTTGCTTGTTGTTGGTTTGTTGGGTTTTTTTAAAGATGGCCTCTGATAGTCCCTACATGGACTATATACAAGGCTCATAAGCAATCGAAGCAGGGACAAACAAAGGCTGTGCAGTCGTCTGGAACTTCCGCTCGTCTTCTAGTCGTTAGACAAAGTGCCTTATAGCCAAACACATCTGGGTCCCAAGAGGATATGGGTTCACTATTCAGTTTTTCAAGGAATAACAGTTCAATATTCTGCTTTTATTCTGGGGTTAACTAGAAGAAAAGCTTTTTTTTTTTATTTTATTCCCTTCCTTGGCCTTCCTTAGTCACACACACACCTTTTTTTCTCTTTGAAAGCTGTTCTTAAAAACCTACAGAGATTGTGAACTTCAAAGCAGCTGGGAGCTCCTGCTTATGCAGGGCACAGCCATCTATTTAGACAAGCTGCATAGTGACTCAGATGAATGCAGGAGACCTAGTTTTAATTTCCAAATTTCTAGAGAAGTTTTGGCAACATATTTCTGTTTGCCTGAGTTTCCAAACTATCAAATGAAAATAATAAGTGCTTATTGTATACGTGCATTAATGCCTATGAAATAGAGTGTGAAAGACATGATATTGCCAGGTATCTAAAGTGAAACTATGTACAGTGACATGGACATAGAATTCCATTTTCATACACTGTAACGTCCAATACTAGGTCAGGCTGCTGATAAGAAAACTATTTCTGTGTTCTTGGACATAGAAGTATAATTAAGGGCAGAAGCAATAAGAATACACCAAAGTGGAACCCAAAAATCTGTGTTAAAATTTCTACTTGTACCCAAAACACCTTAAAAAAATAATCATAGAATGATAGCGTGGTGAGAGCTGGAAGGGACCAGGCTGCTCAAAGACCCATCTAGCCTGGCCTTGAATACCTCCAGGGATGAGGCCTCCACAACTTCCCTGGTCAACCTGTTCCATTGTCTCGTCATCCTGACAGTAAAGAATTTCTTCCTAAAACCTAATCTAAATCTACCCTCTTTCACTTTAAAGCCATTACCTGTTTTCCTATCACTGTACTCCCTCATATAGAGTCCCTCCCCATCTTTCCTGTAGGCCCCCTTTAGGTACTGGAAGGCCGCAATAAGGTGTCCCCAGAGCCTTCTCTTCTCCAGACTGAACAGCCCCAACTCTTTCAGCCTCTCCTCATAGGAAAGGTGCTCCAGCCCTCTGGTCATCTTCATGGCTCTCCTCTGGACCCGCTCCAACAGGTTCATGTCCTTCTTATGTTGATGGCTCCAGAGCTGGACACAGTACTCCAGGTGGGGTGTCACAAGAGCAGAGCAGAAGGGCAAAATCACCTCCCTCGACCTGCTGGCCATACTTCTTTTGATGCAGCCCAGGATGCCATTGGCTTTCTGGGCTGCGAGCGTACATTGCTGGCTCATGTTGAGTTTCTCATCCACCAACACCCCAAAACCTTCTCCTCAGAGCTGTTCTCAATCCATTTTCTGCCTAGCCTGTATTTGGGCATAGGATTGCCCCAGTCCACATGCAGGACCTTGGACTTGACCTTGTTGAACTTCACGAGGTTTGCACAGGCCCACCTCTCCAGCCTGTCCAGGTCCCTCTGGGTGGCATCCCTCCCCTCCAGCCTGTCAGCTGCACCACACAGCTTGGTGTCATCAGCAAACTTGCTGAGGGTGCACTCAATCCCACTGTCCATGTCACTGACAGAGATGTTAAACAGCAGCAGTCCCTGTACTGACCCCTGAGGATGCCACTCGTCACTGTTTGCCACTTGGACATCAAACCGTTGACAGCAACTCTTTGAATGCATCAATGTAAATTTAAAATAGCAGGCCAAGTATTATTATTTTACATTAAAATCATGGCAATCACTAGCAACCTGGAAAAGAAATTGGGGAATAAATCAGTTTGTTGAGCTAGGTGGCACTTAGTGAGTTTTCCTGAGGCTAAGGATGCATATGGCTTAGAGAAACCCATTTTGTTTGTAACTCAGCCTGCTGAAGCAGAACTGCAGCCCAAGTAGGAACAAGGTCATCAAAGGTTATTTGTCACTTTTTCCTAACGGGCTGTTCAGACTTTTCAGCATTCATATGCGATGTCACTACTGATGCAGGTTCCCCAGATCATAGTTTCATATAAATGATAGTCTCATGTAAGCTGAATGCCTTGGCCATCTGTACACCTTTGTCACGGTCATTCCTTCTTCCCTGGAATGGATACAACTGGCATATGCTTATGCATCGCTTCTCCAGCTATATCTTTTCAGGGGAGAAATGCTGTTACTCCCCACCTCGTCACTATGCATGAAAGTAATTTTCAATTCTTCCTTCAACCTGAAATCCATCCTCTAAAATACACAAGTACAGCTATAATAAAAGTATCTTTTAAAATCTCAATGTCTGATCTTAAACAGTTAAGAAAACAAATTAGTGACATAAACTTCAAAATGACATTTATATATACACAGATGAGCAGATTCCCGATAACTAGTGTGTTTAGTTACTTTTAACTGTGCTTCAGATTGGAAAGCTGCCATTTAAAAGTTAAGAAATGCCAACATTAAAGTTGCCCAGACAACATCAGTTCTCCTCCTAGTATATTTGCATATGATAAAATAGTTAACTACATAATTATGTGCCTTTTTTTTCCCCATTGGCCCTTTATCTCACCCCAGACACAGCTAAACATTTCCTTTTATCTTCTTCAGTCTGTGTGTGACTCCAGGCATTATTTTTTATTTACTCTCCACTCAATGTATGAAGACATACTGAGATTAAACTAAGAGTGACAACTTTTTTATTGCCAAGGTTCTGTCTGTTTTTTCAGAGTAATTCAAATTCTATGCAACTTTTTTTTTTTTAAATAGATTCTCTATTAACCTTAGATACAGCCTTGAATATGCAGTACTTCTGCAAATAGTAGGCTGAGTGTTTCAAGTTGAAATAACTAACAATGAAGAGCTAAATTCACAAAACCAACTCAAAGAGTCAGATTCACAAAATGACTACAGTGCACTTACATCTACCATTTGAAAGCGACCAGCACAAATCACTCCTCAGCTATTGCTTAGTTCTGTTGTGTTCACATCAAAGCATGTACCTTCACATTCAAATTGCTCACAGCTTCTTTTAGACTTCCAAACTGACATGGAGATGCTAATCTTTTCAGATGCAAGATGGATCTTCCTTAAAAAATTTACTATTATTCAGAAAGATCATCTATGAGAGAAAAAATAGCCAACTGACTGGTAGCAGAACTTGAAAACAGGATTCCCAATCACAGTATCACAGTATCACAGTATGCGAGGGATTGGAAGGGACCTCAAAAGATCATCTAGTCCAATCCCCCTGTCGGAGCAGGAACACCTAGATGAGGTTGCACAGGAAGGCGTCCAGGCGAGTTTTGAATGTCTCCAGAGAAGGAGACTCCACAACCTCCCTGGGCAGCCTGTGACAGTGCTCTGTCACCCTCACTGAGAAGAAGTTTCTTCTCAAATTTAAGTGGAACCTCTTGTGTTCCAGCTTGAATCCATTACCCCTTGTCCTATCACTTCTGAGAATCTTTAACAAAACACTAAAAACATATAGCTCCAAGGAAAAGAAGTAGAGAAGGAAAAAAATGGTAAGTAAAAATCCTGAGGTACTGATTCTTTTCTTGATTTTGTAATTTTATGTAAAAATTGCACTAACAGTCAACTAGAGTTAACAAGTTGTTCAATAATTTCTGTGTCACTTAAATGTCTTTTTTTCTTCTACTGAATGTTGCTTCCTTTTCTTCTTCCCTTCTCCTGACCATACCGCTTCTTTGTTTTGACAAAGCAAATGTACACACAGGGAATAAGTGTCTATATTGTAAGTCTGTTGGGTATGCAGATACAAGAAAAGATAATTTATACTAAATTATTCCTAAATCAAACTTTAGTGCAAAATATAAGTAGTCCTGATTTTTGAACTAAAAAAAAAACCACCCTTGGGGTAATTCATAAAGCATACAAATTCGTTTCCAAAACCAAAGCAGCACAGACACTGAAGGCATCTGGCTTAAGAGGCCCAGCACGTCTAGATTTGTGTACAGCTGACAGGGAATATGATGAACAGTCTCTTCCAGAAGACACATCTGCGTGCCTTAGGGTCCCACTCTGGATCATCTAACTGATAATCTTTTTTAGTTTTAGGATAAAGGAAGTCTAAGAATATGAACCTCCTAACATAAACACCTTAACTTCATGCACAAAACTAGGTAGACTTATATTCTCTTTCCCTCACTTCCAACTGATGAGGAATATCAGAGATGTGGAGCCTCACACTGGGTGAGTCATGTAAACTGAGCAAAACAAGCAGTGTTGTACTAATGACCATTTCCAGATTTCTTATTGAACAACATTTACCATGATGTACGTAGCAGGAACATTTTTTTTTTTTTTTTTGGCAAAGAAATAACCTCCTTCTGTGCGTGCAGTTTTCTCCTCAATGAAAGTATATTTTCCATTCCGCTAAAAACCTACAATCAGTGCCCAGTCTTTAGCAGACTGAATCTGTCAGGGAGAATTACTTCTAAAACTAAGCAAATGGATTTAGTGCCGTTTACTTAGGATCAAAGAAAGTGATATAAAGCCTAAGCATAGTTGAAAATCCTCAGAAAGCAGTAGGAACAGGAGAATGGGTGAGCAGGACAAGATGTGATTCTAGAAAAATTGTTCCATGTGTTGTTTTTTATATACTGTACATAGATATTTAAGGCTGTTATCTGTGTAAGCAACTTTTGAAATATTTCTTGGTCATTCTTCAACCTTTAGTACTAGAGTTACCTGAATGATCGTACATATTGTATGATCACTGGCACAGCAACCATGAACCAAATGTCACTGACATCCTGAAAAAAACTTATTGACAATTAACTTATTGGAGAAAATACACTGATGTCAATGAAAGCAAATACTTATTATATAAATAATAATATAAATAATAACAGTACATTCTGTTGAAGATAGAAAGTTTATGAAGCTGTATTTTAATGAAAATTAAAATTGGCAACTGAATATCTTAGGCTAGAGGAGTCTGATTCTCCCATATAATCCTTTACACCTGATCAGTAACTGTTACATCTGTTCCTAGCACATATAACATGAAATCCTGTTAGATTGTTTTTATTAGGGCAGCCGAGACCAAACACATCATAGAATCATAGAATTGCTGAGGTTGGAAGGGACCTTTAAGATCATCAAGTCCAACCATTAACCCACCCTGACAAAAACCACTTCTAAACCATGTCCTCAAGTACCACATCTACCTTTTTTTTAAACACCTCCAGGGATGGCGAATCCACCACCTCCCTGGGCAGCCTATTCCAATGTTTAATAACCATTTCATTGAAAGTGTTTCCTAATATCCAATCTAAACCTCACCTGACATAACTTGAACCCATTTCCTCTTATCCTATCACTTGTCACCAGGGAGAAGAGGTCAGCCCCCACCTCTCTACAACCTCCTTTCAGGTACTTGTAGAGAGTGATAACGTCTCCCCTCAGCCTCCTCTTCTCCAGGCTAAACAACCCCAGTTCCCTCAGTTGTTCCTCATAAAACTTGTTCTCCAGACCCCTCACCAGCTTCATTGCCCTTCTCTGGACATGCTCCAACACTACATTGTTCTTGTAGTGAGGGGCCCAAAACTGAACGTAGTACTCAAGGTGGGGTCTCACGAGTGCCAAGTACAGGGGGATGATCACTTCCCTAGTCCTGCTCACCACACTCTTCCTGATACAGGCCAGGATGCCATTGGCCTTCTTGGCCACCTGGGCACACTGCAGGCTCATGTTCAGCCGGCTGTCCACCAACACCCCCTGGTCCTTTTCTCCCGGGCAGCTTTTGAGCCACTCTACCCCAAGCCTGTAGCACTGCATGGGGTTGTTTTGATCACTGTCTTGAGATAAACAATGCAACTAAACCTTCTAGCTAGTACAAAACTGAGTGCCTTGAAGCCTTGAGTTAGGCCCCTAATCTGCCTCTAGGGGCAGACTTAGCTGCCCAAAACAGTTTCATGGAAGCCGGACTGCTGAATGGGACATTCTCAAGCAGAGCTTTAAGAACCATGATTCAAAGTGAATTAGGCAGCGATCTCTGACTGAAAGAAGACAACTCCTTCCACTTTCAGTTCACAGCCACGAAAACTCTCACTAAGCCACACATGTGTGTCTTGTAAAATATGCCATCAGCTCTTGATGCTGTTCCTTTTTTATTCAGCAGCATTTCGTGGGCATATAGGATGAAATATTTCTTCTATTCTCTGAGAATTTAGCTTGTACCTCCCAGCCCTTTGATAAGTACTCCAGTGGCTGACTGTAGAGTATTTCTTGGTATAACTGTTGCTTTTGTCCTTTCTGTTCAGTCATTTCGCTTTGCACATGTAGTTGAAGACTCAGTATGCTAAGGAGAAAGGAGAAGAGTGCCCAGGAGCTAAGGCACTCGCTGTCCGATCCCATCATGTTTTAATGGACTAATCAGTGTGCTTACAGCACATTTTCCTAAGCAGATCCCATAATGAAACAGCCAAAAAAAATGTCAGATTTGTAACTCTATAGGTCTCGAGTACAAACAAGTCACCTAATGAGCAGCACAGTCTGGGTGTGAGCAATTTTTGGAGTGTCCACAAGGAGATATTTAAGTACCTAGACAAGTATCAAGAAGCTTTTATTCCTAAAAAATGGAGGGAGCTGCAAGGTTAGGCAGCAAGAAACTGAACTGGAGCTTGGAATTTGATGCTACTTTAAGTGCCAAAGTATTTTTGTGGAGCCAGCTCAGACCATTCAGCTACGCTGAGTTTACACTTGTCACAGCTGAGAGGAAAAGGTAGCTTCCAAACCAACTTTATACCTCCCTTGTTCCTGGGAGCAGTAAGGTGCCAAACCACCCACTGGCACAAATAAATCAAAAAATCAAAAGCTAGCAGGTGGAATTATGGGTAAATTACATGCAAATAAGGCTGATCAGAACTGGCTTTTCTTCTTTCCCCCAGTAAGAAAAGCAGAGTACTCTATCCTCAAGGCTTTCTGGCCAAGAATCATACAAAAGATAGTCAAGTAAATGTCTATAATAGTTTATTATTAACTGGACTAGACTGTGCAAATCTTGCTTCTGTGGATGAATACTTATTCACAGTAGTCACTGTGTTTTTTGTTAGGTTGTTTTGTGGTTGTTTTTTTCTTTTTCTCCTATTGAAACTTGTAAGCCTCCTTTCCTCGATAAGTTTTAATATGAATAAAGACCGTGCAATCAAGCCAAAAACCATATTTCAGCTACTCAGAAATACAGGCTTGTATTTTTCCCTTGCTCATGTCTTTTATGTTTGGAACGAGCTTAATCTCATTCCAGCCCCCAGCCATAGGCTAAGAGTTCACAGAAGAAGCCAGCCTCAAAAATGTCAAACAGAATGTAACTGTAAGGAAGCACACTCGCATATGAGCCATTCCTGCTGGTCCAGATCTGAAACACTCCACATCTTCTAGTTCAAGAGTCTCACCCAGAAGGCACAACTAAGTATCGCAGAACAGTTTCTTCTGGATTTTAGCCATTTTTGCTGGGAAGCTGGCAATATAGAAAATATTTCTTAGCACAGATTTTTAAGGCATTTGACTCTATTTATGAAAGGATGCATGGTGGATACAATATTATCTTTTATCTTAAAAGAAATTATAATGATTTTCCAGGTTATCTCTCAAATAGCAGTGAGTAGATAAATTTAAAAACAGAAAAAAGTAAGAAACAGCTATGGCAGTTTAAGAAGCAGGAGTCCTTAGTTCTGACAGAGACACGATATCAGGATGGGCTTTCTTCCGCTTTGATTAAAGAAATCCAGCCTTGCCTACAGAGCATCATGTCTACTTCAACAACATTTTCAAATACAGGAGTTATGCAGCAGGCAAAACAAAGATTTTTTCACCTTTCCTTACACAAGCTATTGTATTAAATCCTCTTAGAAAAATAAGACACTTCCTGGAGAACCATCTCCAGCTTTCTAGATGGAACAAGATTTAATTTCTCTAGTTAACTACTTTCAGTTAACTATCTAGTAAATAGCTCTAATGATCTCTACATTCATCTGTTTATATTTGGTCTGGATTTTTTTTCAAATGTAAACTATTCCTCTCCATCATACAGAAACACTTTACCAATGCTTTCTATGTCAAGACATTCTCCATGCAATTCAAGACATTACCGTGACATAAGACAGAAGGAGGATAAGTTCCTTGCAAAAAAAAGATCAAATTTATATCTTTTTTCACTTTCCACATGGTAAACAAAGATTTGTCTCTACTCTCCCTTTCTGGAGCACCACTGATAGATGATAGTTGAGTTGGAAACCATAGCAGTTATGAGCTAGATGTTTTTACTGTCTGGATTTGTAGGTTTGTAGATTTTTTTAAATGTATGCGCCTGGATGTTTGTTATTAACAACTTCATCATCCAGCAGACAGATGTTTGAATTACCTGAATGCAGTCAACTTACAGTTTTCAGTACACTTATATTGGTGATACATTAATCGTGAATTCAAGCTATGAAGTTTTACAACAGACGCACGACCGCTTTGGGTTTCTTGCTGTGCTCTCTTTCTTTAGAAGGAGAATTTGAGATCATGATGGCATGCCTGAATATAACAATCAAATACTGGAAACTATCCAAATTATACAATAACTCTACCTGAGCAAAAGAAAGAAATTTTCTGAAGCAAAGAGTGAGTTTCTTCAGCCAGAATGCAGCATTTCACTCCTTGCTTGGCTGGAACTGTCGTTTGCGGGTCACACCAGTGTTTTTAAAATTCTAAGAGCTGGCATATACCATTATAGAGAAATATCAGAAAAGAAAAAAAATGTCAAAAATCTGGAGAATTAGAAAAATAAACTTCTTTTTTTTTTAAATCCTACCTAGGATTTAGACAGAGAAGTTTGTTTTGCTAATTTCTTTTAAAGAAAGCCAACCACATAGAAGACTATTTTTCTCTCTGCCTTTCGTATGTCAGTAAAATTGTAATCAGCAAATCACGTTACTTTATTACCAAGCCAAAACTGATTTCTTTTTGAAAGAGTGCCTTTTCTTTAAGGGAGCCTTGCATTAGAATAGTGGATTAATTTAGGTTATGGTGCAATGTCATTATTGGTTTATTTCCTTCAACAACTTTCAAGACTATGGGAATCTAAAATAACACCAGAAATTAAACCCATACATCCTAAAACCCAGTGCGTTTCTTTACTCACAGAGTTTTCCTATGCTCTTTAGTGCATTCTATATGTCAATTAACTTCTGGTTACTTTGAAATGTATGTGCTATTTTTGATAAATACCAGAATTTTATAGTAGCTTGTCAACAGTAATTGCCAAAAATTGGGAGACAATACTAATGTGCCTCCCATTCCTCTTTAGCACCAAAATAAACAAAAATAGCAAGACCAACTGAGTAGATGAAAAACTAGAAAACCTTCTGAAAGCAATGGGAGGCAGCAGGATTCCAGAATGCATTTGGTTTCAGCCAAGAATATCGTTCCTTTTTTTGCAGAAAGGAATCTGGTAACAACTCAGAGTACAATGAAACAAAATGGGAAATGGTGCAACAGACCTCCCATGTGGATCACAATGCATGGCCTAAATGGAAAATGACAACTGTGACCATATTCAGAACAATTAACATGAAAAAGAAAGAGCTGCATCCACCCAGTGACATCCTCTCCATGATTAATTTGGCCACCTCTAAAATGAGCTATATTCCTTGTTAATTTGAAAAAAAAAAAAAGAATTTAAACATAGGAGCATTTAATTTGGAAACTTTTTATGACCAGCACTGTCTATATTTTTTTCACTATGTATATTTAAGAAATTTTGATTATATTCCCTGAATATGCTTCCTGCAATAAAGCTCTAGGAGCAGCTCTGGCTTCATGTTTAATACATACATGAATAGCAGGCTATTATGAGCCATCGGACACAAATGTTCTTGACATAAGTTAGAAAAGTATGTCCTACCACTGTATATGAGAAGGACAACCTGACACAATGAATAAAATACTTGCATCTCTCTACTGAGATCAAGGTTCAAGGCTGCAGATGACCTTCATAAAATGGATTTAACTCAGCCTCTTCATCTGCCATGCAAAGGAATATATCACCATGCAGAACCAACATGACAACTTAAATTGAAACAAGACATAAGCCTATGAGGAAATGAGTAATGAACTAGTTCTCAACACCTTCAAAGGCTGTTGCTTTCAGGTAGAAGATAAGGTCAGTGTGAGGCCAGTGTTCTTCTGAACTTCATCTGTCACAGCTTTGGAGGTACTTAACTGGTATCAATTTAGCAATCTTTAAAAATATAAATATTCACAATACACAATTAAAAATAATGAGATTGACCTGAACACATATTTACAGTGTGCAAAAGACCAGAACAGCTCTGACGGAATTTATCAGGTAAATAATATGTGTTTTATTTATAAATATTTACCTATTATACTGGGAGACATTAATACCCTTTCCAGTCCCCTGTGCATATGACATGCTTTTAAAAATAGGAGCTGATAATATATTTACTTGAAGGACCAGACTACATCGAGAAGATAAGTCATTTTATATCTTCTGATATTTTCTAACAGGAGAATAATTATTAAAATGGCAACTGAATATTGTTAAAACAATGACGAAAACCTAAAGGAGATAAAATGATCCAAAGCTACACTGCTATGCTAGATCGCACCCAATTTCCATCCCTGTAAGAATGGTCTAGGCTGGAACAACTTACCTATATGCACCGTACAAGCTCTTATGGGACTCCACCTCAGAGATTTCTATGTGGTGCAGGATGAGCATTGTTTGGGCACACTACCAAACTCACAAGTAGTAGCAACTCCCTGGCAGGACCCTTCCAACATTCCCCTTGCACAATGAAAATATACCGCATGACACTATCCCGCCAGCCAGTACTAAAATATACCTCATAAATGAATGAAACCATTTCCCTGAATGTTGCAGGACAAGTTAAAGACACCTTGATCAAATGGTAAATATTGGGTGCTAAATTTCCTCAAACTGCTCCTACAGGAGCCACATGGGGCACAATATCATGCTAATGGATTTGGACCACCTAAAACCTTCTTTTTTTCTTCCTTTTTTTTTTTTGTCTTTGGGGCTAGGGTACTTTGGTGAGTTCCTAGAGGTTCTTTAGTTGTCTATCCTAGTATGCATTAAAGCATAAGTATTTTTCCATGGAGGGAGACTACAGATGTGTTTGGGAATCCAGGCATATGCCAGTACAAAGAGGTATGGCATGGCACAGCCCAGATTGGGAGATTCAAAGCAGATCTGTTCAAGGGTAGGAGTCATGGGACATAAGGCCCTTTCCCATGCCAGTGGGTCAAAGGACACAATACACATTATTCACTTTGTTCCTGTTGGCTTTTGACTTTGTGACAGTTTATGATGGAACACTTTGTTGTGCTCTGCCCTACAGTCTTCAGACAAGTCCTCAGATTACAGGAATCCCCATAGTTCAGTGCTCTGTTGTCACAGATGCCACAAAAAGCTCCCCACAATAACTCTGAAAGTCACAGGGGAATGAAGCCTAACCTAGCTTTCCTGTGAAGGAAAACCTCCACAAGGGCTAGACAATGTCAAGAGAAGTTGCTTTCAGGAATTTAAGAAGTTTGTGTAGTTAGAAAAGCATAGTCTATGCTATACAAAGCAACTCAAAATGCAAAAAATGCATCCAAACACTCCTTAGGTTTGGGTTTGTCTTCCCCCAAAGCATTAGACTCAGGGTCTTCGCATTAGACCAGACATCCCAGATGCAGACCTTTTTGTACTTGGCTGTGGAGATGGTATGAGAAAGATTTTGTATTATACAAGACACAAGAAAGTTGTCTTCTTTTTCAAATCAATAATCACCATGGTGATTTTAAAACGGAATGAGACTAAATAAGGTTGTGAATCTTCCCAGAGAACCATCTTTATGCTATTAGTTCATCCTCATCTGTAACAGCTTTGGCTTTAAAAAGGCGTATATATTTCCAAAGACAGCCATTTGAGAGTTGAAATAACCCTGCAGAGAAGTGGGAGAGCTATTTGCAGTAGTGGAAGCTCTTAAATGGCAGGATGACTGCCTGGGGCTGTGTGCTATAGCTGACACAACCCCTGCCTTGTAATAGCAGTGTTGGAGAGAAACTTTCTCAGTGTGCAACCAGTGGCAGGTACGGCCTCCTTTGCCTCAGCCAAGGCAGTAGAAGAAGTGCTGGCAAGGTCCTGCCCCAAAATAGTCCAAATTATGTGACCACACCAATCTAATTGTCTGCCCTTTCTAAATGGCTTCTGCCTAAGATGCATCTTGAAATTAAGATGGATGAAGGCAGATCACTCTCTGATAGAGATCTTGGTGAGACTGAGCTTGATATTGGAAGAGAACAAAAGAACAAGAAGTTAATAAAGATCTTTTGGAATAACTGTGTTAACTTAGGGCTGCTAAGACTGTTTTACTGTGGACTCACTCACCGACATCTTAGGGCTCTGCTCCATCTTGCCCTGCACTGTCACTTAGGGATGAGTAAAGGCTGATCTCTGCACTGTACAAATAAAAACAATCTTGTTATGTTTTTCTCTATACCTGCAGAGGAAACCTGCTACCTGTTGAAAAGTGATGCCATTTGCTGTTTAGGTGCTGACCTCAGTCAATGGGCGGGACTGCCAGCAACTGAATTGGTGGCAACGATTCACAGCAAGGACCCGGTTTCTTATGCCTGGCACCACAGGCAGAAGCAGAAATGACAAGCATGTGCTTGTCATTTATAAATATATAAATATTGCTTGTAGGGGACTCCACGAATGGCACAAAGACTTGCCGTTTCTTTTCTGTTGCTCAACAGTTGCACTGCAATATAAACATAACACAGTTTTCAGGGCCTTTTATGTCTGGGAAAGCTACAAACAGGCAGTACAGCCCTGTACTGACTGTAAAATCTTGGATTTTACTCCTTTTTCCTCATAAATCCTTTGAATGGTATTCTTGCAGGAGTTACCCAGAATTCAGGAGGACACATTACCATTAGGAAGGAAAGGAAAAAGAGAGAGGAGAGAAAGGGAGGAAAGAAGGAAACAAGGAAGGGAGCAAGGAAGAATGGACTCCAGCCTATGACAGAAGGAAACATCTGTCTGCTCTCAAGGGGCTGGCCCTGGGACACAATATGGGCACAACCACTGCAGAGCAGCAGTCTGATAGCTGAGGCCATTCTCTTGGCATTGACTGCTGTAAATCTGTCAGTGTAGACAGGTTCACTGTTGTGAATGGAAAACAGGCCAGAGGAATGGGTTTACTTGCCGGATGCCCACAGCCAGTGATGCTACCTAGGTGGGCTGCAGAGCATCCCAGCATTGCCAACTCAGAAGTCAATGGTTTAAAAATTACTGATTTCTTCAAGCTCCCACTTTCAAACCACAGGGCCTAAAAGGGCATTTTTTTCCTAGCTACCTGTTTATTAAGAAAAAAGAAGCTTATATTGATGTTGAAGAGTTAAATTTATTCTCCCCTCCAAAACACCTGGAGTTACTTGCCTCAGAAGTTTCATACCTCAAAAAGCAAACAAAACCAAACATTTAGGCGAGACCAAACTTGGAAAATTTTACCCCCAAAGAAGGATAGTTCTGAAATTCATCTGCACATAAAACCAGGACGTTCTAATGAAAGCCTCAAAATAACCTATAATTATAGTTTGCACTATCTCTCAAGGAATAATATGCCTTACTACTAATGAAGCAGCAAATAATGTGGCACTCACTAGATGGAGAAAAGCTTTTGTAGTTATGTGTAATTATAACTAATTTTTGGCCATGACTTCAGAGTAATTCTGAAACTGAGTGGAATTTTTGGTCCAGCTATTTGTCCTTGCATGATTTTAAATTGCAGTACTCCGTTTAGGAAGTTAAACAACTCACTGTGTTGCGCAGTTTAAATTAAAATATGATATATGTCTTAAAATTATAAAAGTAATTTTGCTAGTGTTATTTGCATGACTTTTCATAGAATCATAGAATAGTTTCAGTTAGAAGGACCTTTAAAGGCTGTCTATTTCAACCCCTCTGCAACGAGCAGGGACATCTTCAACCAGATCAGGTTGCTCAGACCCCCATCCAAACTAACCTTGAATGTTTCCAGGTTTGGGGCATCTACCACCTCTCTGGGCAACTTTTGCCAGTGTTTCACCACCCTGACAGTAAAGAATTTCTTCCTTATATCTAGTCCAAATCTACTCTCTTTAAGTTTAAAACCATTACCGCTAGTCCTATTGCAACAGGCCCTACTAAAAAGTTGTTTGTCCCCATCATTCTCATAAGCCCCCTTTAAGTACTGAAAAGTTGCAATAAGGTTTCCCCAAAGCCTTCTCTTCTCCAGGCTGAACAGCCCCAACTCTCTCAGCCTGTCTGCATTAGGAGAGGTGCTCCATAGAATCACAGAATGATAGAGGTTGGAAGGGACCTCTGGAGATCATCTAGTCCAACCCCCCTGACAGAGCAGGGTCACCTACAGCAGGTTGCACAGGAAAACTTCCAGGCAGGTTTTGAATGTCTCCAGAGTGGGAGACTCCACAACCTCTCTGGGCAGCCTGTGCCAGTGCTCTGCCACCCTCAAAGGAAAGAAGTTCTTCCTCATGTTTAGATGGAACTTCCTATGTTGAAGTTTGTGCCAGTTACCTCTTGTTTTATCACTGGGCACCACTGAAAAAAGACTGTTCCCATCCCCCTGGCACCCTCCCTTTAAGGATTTATAAGTATTGATAAGATCCCCCCTCAGTCTTCTCTTCACCAGACTAAAAAGACCCAAGTCCCTCAGCCTTTCCTCATAAGAAAGATGTTCCAGTCCCTTAATCATCTTTGTAGCCCTTTGCTGGACCCTATCCAGCAGATCCCTGTCCTTCTTGAACTGGGGAGCCCAGAACTGGACACAATACTCCAGATGTGACCTCACCAGGGCAGAGTAGGAGGGAAGGATGACCTCCCTCAACCTGCTGGCCACACTCTTCTTGACATACCCCAAGATGCCATTGGCCTTCTTGGCCACCAGAGCACATTGTTGGCTCATGGTCATCTTGTCCTCCAGGACTCCCAGGTCCCTTTCCACAGAGCTATTCTCCAGGTCAGACCCTAACCTGTACTGTTTGCTCTTCCAGATGCAGTACCCCACACTTGCCTTTGTTTCTAAGGTTTCTCTCTGTCCAACTCTCCAGCCTGTCGGTCACACTGAATGGTGGCACAGCCTTCCAATGTGTCAGCCACCCCTCTCAGTTTTGTGTCATCAGCAAACTTGCTGATGGTATACTCTATCCCTTCATCCAGGTCATTGATGAATAAATATATTGAACAGGACTGGACCCATCCTGCTGATCATTTTTGTAACCCTCCTCTGGACCCGCTCCAACAGGTCAGTGTCTTTCCTGTGCTGAGAACTCCAGAGCTGCACACAGTACTCCAGATGGGCACTCACCAGAGCAGAGTAGAGGGGCAGAATCACCTGCCTCAACCTGCTGGCCACATTTCTTTTGATATAGGCCAGGATACAGTTCACTTTCTGGGCTGCAAGTGCACATTGCCAGCTCATGTTGAGCTTCTCATCAACCCCCAAGTCTTTCTCAGCAGAGCTACTCTCAAACCCTTCATCCCCCAGGCCTTTATTGATATCAGGGGTTGCCCCAACCCAGGTGCAGGACCCTGCACTTGGCCTTGCTGAACCTCATGAGCATTACACAGGCCCACTTCTTGAGCTTGTCCATGTTCCTCTGGATGGTGTCCTGTCCCTCACACATGTCAACTGCAACACTCAGCTTGGTGTCATCTACAAACTTACTGAGGGTGTACTCAATCCCACCATCTATGCCATTGAGGAAGATATTGAACAGTACTGGTCCCAGTACGGACCCCTGAGGGACACCACTTGTCACCGATCTCCATCTAGTCATTGAGCCATTGACCAGTACTCTCTAGATGTGACCATCCAATCAATTCCTCACCCACAAAACAGTCCACCCATCAAATCCATATCTCTCCAATTTACAGAGAAGGATGTTGTGGGGGACCATGTCAAAGGCCTTACAGAACTCCAGATAGGCAACATCCATAGTTCTTCCCTTGTCCACGGAGGTAGTCACTCCATCATAGAAGGCCACTAGGTTGGTCAGGCAGGACTCACCCTTGGTGAAGCCATGCTGGCTGTCCTGAATCATCTCCCCGTCCTTTATATGAGGCTGACAGGTCAGTAGTTCCCAGTGTTCTTGTTTCTACCCTTTTTAAAAATGGGTGCAATGTTTCCACTTTTCCAGTCACCAGGGTTTTCACCTGAATGCCATTACTTTTCAAATATCATGGGGAGTGGCTTGGCAACTACATCAGCCAATTCCCTCAGGACTCTGGGATCCATCAGGACTCATCAGGTCCCATACAATTCTATATGTCCCTCAGGTGGTCACAAACCTGATGTTCTCTTACAGTGGGACGGACTTTTCTTCCCCGGTCCCCATCTTGCAGTCCATCCACTTGAGAGGTGTGGGGAAGAGAGACTGCCAGTGAAGACTGAGGCAAAAAAGTTGTCGAGTACCTCAGTCTCCTCCTTGTCTTTTGTTACCAGCTTTCCATTTTTGACCTTCCTTTTCTGGCTGACATACCTGTAGAAGCCCTTATTATTATTCTTTGCATTCCATGTCAAGTTCAGCTCAAGACGCGCCTTGGTCTTCCTGACCCCATCCCTACACAACCAGGTAGAATCCCTATACTCTTCCCAGGATACCTGTCCCTGCTTCCACTGCCCATGCATTTCCTTCTTGCCCTTTAGTTTGACCAGCAAGTCTTGACTCAGCCATGCCAGTCTATCCCCTTCCTTTCCTGAGTTCTTACACCTGGGGATTGAGAACTCTTGTGCTCTATGGAAGGAGTCTTTAAAGATCTGCCAGCTCTGTTCTGTTCCCTTTTTTTGTGCAAAACAGAAATATTAGAGTTGCTGCTAATTACTAATATGCTGTAACATATATCTATCTGCATTTCATTATCAATGTACACTTCTGAAAACTTGAAAAGAAAAAAGAAAGTATAATTCTTTATATTATTCTGAAGGCAATTGGACATTACTGTAAAACACAATATTATGCTTGAAGTCAATTCTGGAAGAAAAGGAATATTTCTGCTTCATAAAAATGTGGTTTCTATTGTCTTTCTTTTGTATTTTTGCTATTTTTTCATTTGGTTTCAGCTCATGCTAGTACTGCATACTTCCTTTGCCCTTTCCTGAATGCAGGAGGACGATAGAGGATGACATAGGCTCATCAAAACAGAAAAAAAATTCCAAACGAGCGGATAAACACCATTCCTGCCTGTGCCTGGTCTCCTCCTTCTTCCTGCTGGAAGGAGCAGACAGTTCCTTCCCTCTCGGGATGGCCCAGGGCTTGCAAACCAACCAAATATGTTGATAACTTTCAGAGCCAACTTACTGCATAGGTAGAATTAGCAGCTGCCTAGGATGGTAACTTGTTTCGCATAGGCATGTTTTCTGATCTTCTTATGCCCAGACATATAGAATTATCTTAAATAACATTAGTGCTATGGAGAAACGTGGAGCTCGGCAGAGGGAGGCAGCAGATAGATGTAAAGGACAACTAAGCCTCTGCTGCAGGTAATGGACCTTTTCTGCAACAACCCCCCAGATATAACCAAAGACAGCAGAGGGAGAAGAAAGCCCTGAATCTTAGACTGCTGTATCCTGACCCCTTTAGAGAAGGCTATTAGTCCTAACCACTTTCCTCTTGTTCTTCTCCCCTTCCTTTTCCCTCAGCATGTCAAGAAGTGAAAGAGATTAAATAGGGACTTTGGGGAGGAGTAAGAAGAGGCGATGTATTCTCAGGGTGGGTGCATAAAGACCTGTGTGAATACGGAAGTGGGGGTGGACCAGAGGGAAGAAAACAGACAGAAATTTTGAGACAGAAGGTGAGTGGGATAGGAGCGAGGCTGGGAGAGAATCAAAGAAACTACACACCTGTCTATGTGTTCCCTGACGTCTGGCAAAGTTTAATGAAAACCTACTGTCTCCTCTCCTCCTCTTCTCTCCACTGAGGCATCTCTCAGCCTCCCTCACTTTGTACTCAGACCTTTCAGTGAGCATTTTTCTTTCTTACACCTTAAGAACTTTCTTGACAATAAAGTTGTGTATTTTTTGCATCACAAGAAGCCTAGAGCTTGCTGTGTTCCTGTCAGTCCCATTTACAGACAGCTGAAGACTTCTCCCTATTATGAACAAATTTTTGCCATTCTAAAAAGAGGGACAAATATCTTTCATATAGTCTAATTCCTGTCAACAGCAGTCGGTGGTGGTAGCAAAGGGTGAGCCTGTAGAGCACTGTGTATGTGTTACTGGGAAGTTTGCTTGGTCTCTATAACGTGAACCATTTCGGGAAGGTGGTGCTTGTGGAACGCAACTTCTCAAGACATAACATGTTGAAGAAGCTGCAGCTGCATCTGTGAGATCACGAAAACCTCTTTTTCTTTTACTTAAAACTGTGATGACATTGCTTTCTTAAGCCTGCTGCCACAGGCAACAGGCTGTGCCTAAAGCAAGACCTTTAATCAGGGTTTACTAGTCTGTACATTTGAAGTGGGATCCATCTAACCAAATATAAGTACTTATTGTGTATTATGACTTTATAGAGAGAATTATGGATTTCTAGCTAGTGATTTGTGTAATTCTAAAGTAGACATTTGACACAGATGAGATTAAAAGCTCCCTGAGCACGCCCTAAACATGTTTTTCTCCCAGAGGACTGCCTTTATGTTGCCCAACTCATACACAGACAACTGTCCATCTTATCACTCAAAATGTCTGAACAGACACAGAAAAATAATTTCACTGCCTATAGATAATATGGACACTTTTGGGGGCAGCATAATGAATCCTGTCGTAACAAGGAGGAAGAGAATTTGCCCTGACATTTCTATTCTGAAGAGACAGAATTTTGGGCTTTTATGTGTATTCTATCCCAGCTTTCTTTTCCTGAATTTTAACTTCTTTAAGAGAAGTTGTGAAAGAGTGAAAGAAAAGTATCACCAAGAAACAAACAAGAACATTTCAAAAATTAAAAATGAAAAGATAATTGTAACAGCTGAAATTATACTAACTATGCACATAATTATAATAACAAATAACTGAAAACGTAATAATTTACAACATCTACATTTTCTTCTCTACTGAGAAGTTCATGTCAAAATCAGGTTTATTATAAAAATAGGAAATAAAGATTCTTACTTTGTGAAGAGGTAGTAAGCATTACAGTCAGCAGTTTTAGAAAGCAGCAACCGTTAGGAGAAGCTTTGCAAAATACTTTTGTTTCCATGTAGTGAAAACATTTTCAAAAGAACTCTGTCTCTAAGAGTTCTGAAAATCTGACCCGAGGCATCATAATGGGAAACGATGAGTGCAAAAAAGCTTTGAAAATCTGACCTTTATTTAGGTATTTTAAATAAGAACAACACAACAACTTCTTGAGATGATGTCAATTCACCAGGCAGTGAGTGACTCATGACATTATTATTATTGTAATTATTATTGCTATTTTTCCTTTTCTGTTATTGTTTCTATTAAACTATCTTTATCTCAACCCATGAGGTTTTTTTTTTTTTTCTCTTTATTCCCCTCATTTCTCAGTGTGGGGGAAAGGAGGAGGTGAACGAGCAGCTGCATGGTTCTAGTTGCCAAGTGGGGTTAAAGCATGACATTCTGTTTTAAGATTCTTGTTCAGTAGGTGGGAATCCCACTGCTCTGCTCTAAAAGGGAAGACTGGGACCCGTCCTTGTTGAAAAATCCCACCAAGAAACATTTTTTTTGAGCATTCATCAATACTTCATTTAAAAAAATAACTTCTCCTAATGGCTGTTCCAGGTGAATACCACTATATTTGCTGACTTTAATTTATACAATATGAGACCAATCACTAATCTTGATATCACAGTTCTGAAGTCAGCATGATTCCTCATCTTTTGTTTTCTTTCCTTCATACCTGGCTGGAACAATTACACACTGTAGAGAGTGTCAAAGGCAAAGCCTAATAATTGCATAACAATAAATTTTACAAACCCAGGGAAGATTTGATTGCCTGTCTGTAAAAGCCATTTTCTGCATCATTATTAGTCAGCTATTATGTGGATCATTTTAATCACTAATTAAGGAGATGTCTTGTCCTGTTTCTTCAGTGGTAGCTACTAACACAGAATAATATGGTTTTACTCAAAGGCAGAGGCCTCATTTGAAAAGGTAACAGTTGACTTCCACACACAGATTTTGGTAGTGGCTGATTTCTCAGGTGTATATGGTGATAGTTTATATAATTTCTAAACCAGCACCAAGGCTGATTTTTTTTTTTTCAGTTACTTCAAAATTATTTTATTGCTATGAAATAAGAAGGAGAATTCTCAATGGCACTTGAAAGCAAAAAAGATCCAAGACATAGGTCAAATACATACGAACTGCAGACTTTCCATGTTGTCTGCACAATGTTGGCGTATTTGATAGCATAATCGCAAACCACCTGTGAGGCAAGACCCCGTCTTCCTCAAAGTCATCTCCCCAGGTCTATACAGATCAGGTAGAACAACCTCCTAACAGCTCCTGACAAAGATGAGGCCTCCCCCAATGCCTGCTTTCTGAGCAGAGCCCACACATAGTCTTCCCTAAGGTATAGGAAAATCTCGTGTGAAATCTCCACACACTTGTGGATTTACCAAACTTGCCACTGGGTGAAGACTAGGTGAATGAGAAGATCTTTTCTACCTTTTGGCTCTGTTATTCTTGGATTTTCCCTTCTGAGGCAGTGTTAAAGCTGGCAGAGACAAAGCACAGTCTGCATCTAATCACTCCAGCTGATGATTGCAGCAATAACCAGGTCAGGACAGAGTCACTGATCCATTTAGCGTAGCTTTATCAGAAAGTTTGTAAAGTTACATTAACAGATGTATATAATTCTAAACTCAACGTTACCAACAGACCTAAAGATTTATACTTTAAGCAACCATCTTTCACTGCCTCGTATATTGTGGGGCTGCTGAAGATGGATTTTAAATGTTTTTTATGGCAGCAAAATGATTAATATTTCAAATTTGGATATCATCCCAAACTGCAGATACTCTGGCCAATGGTGCACTTGTGTTTAAAGCCTCAGAAAAGTGGAAAGGTCCTGCTTGGTTATTAATGATTAATTTGTTATCCTTTGAGATGTCAGATTGTTTAACATTTACTAATGCCTTTTTTTTCATACTACAGGTCAGCTATGGTGTCTTCTGCGTAGCTATGACACACCAATTACTATATAAGTCTATTTGTAGCACTCCAAGTGTATTTCATTGCATTTCATTTCCTTCCTTTTTTTCTTTTTTTTTTTTTTAATTTTTATGAAGTTTACTTGCTTTCTTCTGTTATTGATACTGAGTGAGCCCCCATCACTGAGCAATTAATTAAAATCTCCCCCTCTCCACTGAAACTTCCCAACCCAGCTGCTCCCTCCCCTTCTTAAACTGTCCTTGAATCGGCATAATACAAGCGCAAGAGTTCTTCACATCTAGTCTTTAAAATTAGAATCTCTGTCTTGCTTTTACATCACTCTCGTTGGGTGGTACACAAAGACTCTAATAGAGCCTGTGGACCACTGTGTTAAAAAACATGCAAACAATAATTAAAAAAAAGTAAAACCTTTAAAATTCTTATTAGTTTGGTACTCACTCTTAGCTGCTCAATACCTCCCTATCTTATTGCCTAACCTACTATAAAAGTCACACTTCAAGGCTTAAAAACTGGTCTCCAGGCAAAGGTTCTTTCCAATACCTTGATACCTCTGGGCCAACATCTACATTTACCATATAACTCTTCTATCAGCTGTGAGGCTTGCAGTATAAGGAGTTAAACCCTCCAACTTTTTGAGGATGACATAATTTAACACCTCTAATGCTTTATTTTCTTGTTTTGTGCTACCATTCCCTGTAATCTGCGGTATTTGTGATGGTAAAGAATTAAAGATTGCTGGACAGCAGTTATAAGATGTTAACAACCAACTTCCTATTTCAAATAAAAAACATCTGCTGACTTGACATGTGCCCCTGAGAATATCTGGGTACGTTGAATATTCCTGTGGTCTTGAGATTGCTCTGGTTTGTTCATGGCATAAAAAGGATTAGCATGCTGGCACAGAGGAATTTTTGTGGAGAGACAAATGTTAGTGGGGAACATGCGGTGTCTCTGAGCAGGTAGTGGTAAAATTTGTGAAGTCCTTACTTTTAACCATCTTCTGATTGGATATATAAAAATAATTTCAATTGTTTTTAAATAAAGGTCTTGTTCCTGAGGAATGTGTAGGTTTTTGACTAAAAAACATATATATATAAAAATCAAACTATCCAAAAGCATTTTGGTGATAACAAATTTGTTGCAAAAAAAGGCACTCTGAGAAACCTTTCAAAATGTGTTCAAACTGTCAAGCAATAAATAACCTTCACACCTGATTTGTTTCAAATTAATGAAGTCTACAGCAGCTACCAGTTTGTAGTAAAATGAAACTGCTTCCTACACAGTCGGGGTATCATAGATTTTAACAAATAGAGATGTTCAAATCATTTTCACAGCAGTGAACTGAGTGATTTAATGAGGCTGAAGAAAGGTAAGATTGATTGAAAAACTCTGGAGTATATGGTATCTCTTTCTCAGATGGTAGTATGTATACTGAAGACAGAAAGGTAGGTAAATGAAGAAATAAGAGAGCATCAATCAGGCCTTTATCATACCCCTGTACTGCTGCTAGGTCTTTGTCTAACGTGCCATTGTGTTGTCTGTATTAGGAAGGGAAGAGGACTTCATTCTTGTCAAAAAATATGTACAAAGCCACCGGGCTGGAAAGGGACCAGCCAGTTACAAACTCTGAAGGTCTCTGTTTATCTCCGTGTGAATGTTTTTTTCGACACAATAAATAGATTATATCATCACAAGCGATGCCTTTTTGTGTTGTATGTGGCCTGCATCCCTATTTTCTTGATTATAGTAGATGTTTTATTGATGAAATACTTATCCTCTAAATCGATGAGAATACACTCTGCCTTTTAGAAAAACAGAACTCAAATGGCCCTTATAATCACCAGGAGAGTGTATATGCATAAATATCATTGTCTTATAAAGACAGAAGCTGAAAACATTGTAACTTACCTTAGATTATGGTGCTGTAGAACAATATCAGAGAAATAAAAGGATAGTCGAAACAAGCTATACCACAGTTGAATTAGTCCAATAGTTAATTTTAGGCTATTACCAGATTAAAATACATTGTCCTACAAATTAGTTCTTAATCACCATGTGGTCCCAATGAAGTACTCAAGCTGTATATATCTATCTATCTGAAGAATGGTATCACTGGAAGGAGATCCAAAGTTCACCTGTCCTAGTCTTCTTCCTTCAACAATAAGCAGCAGATTCTTAGAAAATAAATAAGAAATGGACATGAGAGAAGATACAAGCATCCAGCTTCCAACAGTCAAAAATGTCAGGACTTCCTCAGCCAGAGGCAACTTCTGGACTGCTGTACTGAGTTAGTTTGGGATGGATTTCATTTTCTTCGTAGCAGACTATGCGGTGCTATGTTTTAAACTGGTGACCAAAACAGCGTTGATACCATACTAGTCTTTTAGCTATTGCTGAACAGTGCTCATACATCAGGGCCTTCTTGGTTTCTCACTCTGTCACCCCAGTAAATAGGCCGAAAAAGGACATAGCAACAACAGGTGACCTGAAGTGGCCAAAGAGATATTCCACACTGTACAGCATCATGCTGAGCAATAAAACTTGGGTGACAGTTTTCCCAAAGTTGGCATTGCTTGAGGACTTGCTGGGCATCTGTCTGATGGTGGTGAGTGATTTCTTTTGCATAACTTGTTGGTGGGTTTTATTGTCTTGTGGTTTGTTTGGTTTTCGTCTTTTTTCCTTCAGTTATTAACCTGCCTTTATCTCCACTCAAGAGTTTTCTCTCTTTTGCCCTTCCAATTCTCTCCCCCATCTCACTCAGGGGTAATAAGTGAGCAACTGGGCAGTGCTTAGCTGCCTACTGGGGCTAGCACACCACAAGTATCTTATAGCCTGACTGCCAATAGACCATTCTTTATTAATTTGCTCTCTATTAATGACTGTCAATATTTTTCTCAACTCATATAACTAAATAGATTTATTCCATTTTTAACCTGTATCCCCCAACAGATTCTTATTCATTTATTGTGAGAGGCAGATCTACAATGACGGTTTATGGAATCTAATAGCTATTTTAAGCATTTATGTCCAGTACTGGTAGACTCAACATCAGTTTACTTCAGAACCATCTGACATAATACAGGAGGAAAACGAAGAAACACAGTAGAAATATTGGAAAATACAGGAAAGGGATGAACCGATCTCAAATCTAGGAGATTTCACCATCATTACATGGGGTCTCCATGCTCTACTACCCATCTCATGGATCTCTCACCTCTTCTCTCTCATTGTCCAAATGAATGATTTTTACATCCATGTAACAAAGAGTGATTATCTTACATGAGAATGTCTTGTCATTCAAAGAATGACTTTCACTGTCTTTCAAAATTAACACAACACTAATATTTAATAAATTATTCCAATGATCCTTTCTATTTATTTTTTTTAACTAATAATATTCAGAGATAACTTACTTACTCATCAGTTTAGTAAATACTGACTTTTAGGAGAACATGATTGGTGCCAACAACGTCAGGCATCCAGGTTCAGTACATGAGATGTATCCATTTCTTTAGCGTGGTTAGCTAGATATCACTACAGTCAGTTGTTTCCTATAAATTCTTATTCAGGTGCAAATATATCCCTGTGCATCGTACTCCTTACAGAAGAAAATATTCAAAACTGGCTGTTTTCACATCTACAATTTTTACTTTAATAAAGTTAACTTTACAAAAGAAAAACATTTTATTTAAGGTTTCCGAGTAATTTATTTCTGCTGGAATGAGCACTGTAATTTGCGTAATAATTTCAAGTCAAGCTGCAGCAAAACGATATAGGGTATGGTCTGCATTTAGATCCGATGTCCCAATGTGAATGGCACATTTCCTTGGATGCAGAAGTAGTAAAACAAAGATTGCATAGAAACAGACTTGCTCCAGTTAGAAAATGAACATAGTGGGTCAGATTATTTCTTTTTTTAATTTAAGTTTGTAAGAGACTTCAGTTCCAGTATAGCATCATATAAAAAGCAGCTAGAAAAGAATAACATATTAATTCTTTTTAGTAGGTGTATGAATGCTACTTATTACAGATGTTGTCAGCTCTTTCAGTGTGGGAAAATTGTTATGTGATGACCTTACCCTATTTTTTTAGGTCAAGTTTACATTAATCATATGGATCTCCTCCCAATTTCTGTTGCAGGAGCTTTACAGCAGTACTGCTCTGCTAGCCAAATTCTGTTCTCATGCGCAGTTAGAAGCCAGAATAACTACAATGACTTCAGTGAAACTGTGTTGGCCACAAACCAATGCAAATGATAACAGAATTCAGTCTGTTTAGTTCAGTGGGCCTCCAACAAATTTTCTTGAATGTCTATGCAGAGCTGAGTTCTAAGCCATTTTAAAGCTATTCTTATGACTTCTGAGGAAAATTTCCCTGCCATCATAATGAATATTCTTTGACATTAATGACTCTCATCTTCTAAGATATCATCAATACTTTCTACGGCATCTGTATGCACTGTTTCTTAAGAAGTGCGGGCTAGATTCAGTCATATACATCAGAAGTACATCAACATAAGTAGCTTAAAGTAGTCATGCCAGTTGTGGTCATGCATTTTCACAATTTCAATTCAACACAAGCCCAAAAGGCCACTCTGTCCAGTCTCTTCTTCAGGTTCTTGATAAAAAAAATAAAATTGTTTGCAATTGATAACTAACATGATAATGTTAACACGAATATTTTGCAAGCACAGAAATTTTATCAATATCAGACTCATTACATTACTTATGTTAAATATGGCTCTTGTTCAAAAACATTTCCTCAGTCTGCCATTCTGTGTTGAAAATATTAAGTACTGCTAATTTAGCTGTTTTATTCTCATTTTAAAAAGGGAAAAATATGTTTTAAAAATAGTTTAGTTGTATCTTACATAGTCATCAGAAACCATCTGTCTCTGTAACATTAATGAAAAATCTTGGCTCAGGAATTACAGAGATGAGGCGGGCAAGAAGAGAGATTGGATGAGGATGCAGGAGAAAGACAAAAGCTACTTCTCCCTGTAGGTGAACAGCATAAGGATGTGGCTGAGCAAGAAGAGTGAAACTGGGGTGATATGAAGCACGTGTTGGAACTGCATTAGAGAGGGTAGCTGGGGAAATTCTGCCATTAGAAAAGGCAGGACTGAGGCAGGCTTGGAAAAAAACTAGCCGAAGAGTCTGCGCTCAGTTAAACACCTTTTTCTTCAGTGCCTAGAACAGAACCAAATTAATTCAAGTCTCACTAGCCCTTGGCTGTCGGCCTGTACCTGTGACATCTGTTGCTTTGTATGCTCACAGAGAGGCTGACAGCATGGTATTGTTATCAGTTGTTCTGGTAGCTCCGGAAGATTTGTGTAGTTGGTATAAAGGTTGGCTTCATAATAATGTCTAACAGACTGGATGTGGGCTTTTGAAATAAATCTCCCAGTAATCCTTACTTTCTGTAGCATGATTATCTTTCCGGAGTGGTTAGGAACTGGACTCTTTTTGTGTAGAAGTAAACCAAAAGATGCATCCTGACTCTGTTCCTTCCTGTAACAGCAGTCAATCCACGGGACCAGATGAGAGCTAGTCGAAAATAAATCTCCACAAAATGGCTACACTGGACCTCAGTTCTTTACTGTCCACTCTGCAAAGTAGACTCACACTCATTTCCCAATGAGACATGGCTTTGGATCCCACTACCGTTAATCACCACTGTGATATCCTATTGATACGTGCTCTTTTTTAAGAAAGGAAGACACAAGTCAGAATAAAGTTAGCATCAGAAGAACAAATGAACAGAGTCTAGAAAAGCTATAATTAAGATAACACAGGAAAACTTAATTAGCACATTTACAGTACATAAACATGTATATACACCTGTCATGTTTCATGTTGAAGATATTCCTGCTCATTGCAGGGGGGATTGGACGAGGTGACATCTAAAGGTCCCTTCCAAACCAAACTATTCTATGATTCTATGGTCTACTACTTCATGATTTATGGAAAGCTTTTCTTTTCTTTTCAAAACCTTTAGGACAAGCAGCAAAAATCTTTCCTTTGATACCATAGAGGAAAAGTTTAAAATTACATTTAACACAGTCTTATCTATAGATTTTGAAGCAGTAATATAGTTTCTGATGGGTGAGAAACCCTAGTAGAAACTAAGGATCCAAATTTAATCTTTTTAAGGTATATTTAACCACAGTAGTATTTCTATTAACAACTGTTTGTATGCAATTTGTAAGGCAATTCAAAATCACCAGTCAGAACTAATGTAATCTTCCTATAATCCTTTTCTTGGATCAGAGATATGGACTTTGCTTCTTTGCTTTTAAAGTATGGGTGAATGACTTGAATCTAGGAGAATGTCTTACTGTTGTTTGCATCAACAGTGAATTTCATGGATACCATGAAAGAAATTGAGATTCTGATGCGGCTAAAAAGGACAGTAGCAATTAAAGTTTATTACCTGCAAACAATATCCTATTTTACACCCTTAACAATAAATGCTGTGCATTTTTAGGATGATACAGGATTAGCCACTGGTGGCAAGTAGATAAATACCATATAGATGGTGTGGTAACATCTAATCATTAGCATGTGGACTTTGAAAATTTATTTAACTGTAAATATAATCACTAATTTCCATTAGTTTACAACAACAGTAAATAAAAAGACTCCTTCACAAAGAATAAAACTCATAAAGGATTCAGAGAGAGGGTAATGTCTGCTTTTGCTGTGAGGCAGTTATAATAATCACAGCCATCAAAATGAATGCCCTTTTAAAAATCTTTTTCCTCCTGAAGTACCTACCTATGATATTCCAAACAACTGTATTTGCCTCTTGGCACCTATTTAAGATATACCTGGCAGATGAAAACTGAATTAACAATATTACTCTAAAAATCCCTAAGGCAAGATTGAAACTCTCTATACTTATAGAAGAAAACAGTTGTTCTCCAAATGGCTGGCAGCTCCATCTCCAGGCTATATGGTAACAGATGCCAATGAAAAAGATTGTGTATTTCTTTCTTCTCACTAGATAACCTTCAGGTATAATGAGTTCAGGCTCTCTGATTTTCTGGCTTACTTTCCATACAATAGCCTCAACACCAAAACTTGCATGTCAGTCACATACAGGACAGTTGAAAATATACCCAAGGTTTAATTTATTGCTCTAGCTTACAGTACTCCACATGTAAATGCTATATCCCTCTGAGGAACTCAAGTGACCCTGAAGGCTGAGTCCCGTCCTTCGCAGAGTTGTTAACTAGAGTCCAGAAAAGTCCATTGACGTGTACACTGTAACCCTCCTTCCTGTACTAGTGCATTTTGGGCAGCTTTTGGCCGTTTGTCTAACTCCGTCCTCTGCTAGGCCCAGGGAGTTCCCCAGTGCTTTAGTGCTCTTTGATCTCTTTTCTTTGACTTGGCAAAACAGGTCTTCCTTCAGGGTGGAACGGAGGAATCTTGCACTCACAGCCATAAATCTGGCAACTGTATTTAAGTTCCTGTTAGAGTCCTGCTTATCTAGGCGGCTCTTTTACCTTTCTTGCTTAGCAGCTCTGTTGATCTAAATCCATGGGAAGCAAATAGAGATATGCATGATATATATTAAGAAATAATATATATATATTATAGTTTATCGCAGTCTAGTGTGCATTGGGGATAATGGAGTGTTTCTTTTATGCCTTTAATATTTGGATACACAGAGGTATCTTTGCTATACTTATTCCGGTCTAAATTCTTATTGTCAGAATATGGGTAGACAGAACATAATAAAGTATCATGAATATTTTACAAAAAAATACTAATATTTTCTCACTTTTACTAAAGATTCTGCTATTTTTTAGGGTCATATTAGTCTACTGCATCCACATTTATAGGCATTGTTATCTTCAAATCACCTAATACGTTAAGAACCTTCCTCTCTTCCCCAACTCTCGGGAGAAAGACTTAACAATTTCTACCACCAAAGTGTTATCTCATTTCTAGTATGCTTATCCACAAGATCATCTATATCTATGTACATGATAATCTGATCCTTTCCTATTTTAATAATAATTTGCATAACCTGGAAGTATAATAAATGTATATACAATTATTTCAAATAAAACTATATTGTTAAACAAAACTCATCCTAACACCATTTCCTGAAACTCGTTTAATTGCTTTTGATCCTAATAACTCCTATTAATTACTCTCTTTAGCCTTTGTTTATCTGTCTTTCAATTCTAGTATTAATCCCGTTCTACTCCATCTTAAATCAGAATTGCCTTTGCTTAAAACTCAATAGTGTAAGTTAATTGTAATACATCTGTCTATGAATAGCTATCAAAAAAGGATATTAGTTTCAACTGACATCTTCTAGCCAATGTACATGGACAATCTTAATAGCAGCTAATAATAAGTACATCACTGATATTGTAGCTCACATAAAAATCTTATATTAGGTGAAAGAAATGGTCTATCTGTTCCCTAGTCGTCTCTGATAGTATAAAATGCTTCAGCAGAATTATATGCCTGTAATAGAGACATATTCTCAAATAGTTAGTAACTTGTTAATATCTTTTTCATAAGCTTATGATCCAAACTTTTGAAATGGATGATTCTATGGAAATTGTTATGTGTGAGAATGGCTCTGTATTTTCTTAAACATTTATATTGCCAATAATTTGCATTAAAAACATTGTTACATGTCCTATAGTTTTTTAAATCTTCTAATATTTCAGAATCGGTATTTTCCTGTTGTTACTTTCATAAGCTTATGTCTTTATGGCTTTGCATGAGTTGCCCTTCTTGGATTATATGAAAGTGTCCACAAATCTGTTTTATCTTTTTAGACAATTGACTCTTATTAAATATGCAACTTTAACTCACTTGGCCTGTGGAATAGAGATAAAGTTTCCATCTTATAATCAATCTTGGGAAACAAAGAACACCATTAATATTTAGGAAATTTTAGGCTGAAGTGATGGAAAAATGTTTCAAGTTAAGATTTCCTTACTTTTCTTTTGGTTTCTTCCTTGTTTGGGCAACAGTGAGCTATAACATGATTGGCAATACAGCTGTTGTCACAGATCTAGAACAGCAAACCTTATGTTAACCACATGTGGAAAAACTCTTTTTCTGGGGTTATGTTGTGATCAAAATGCTGCATGGAAGTCACTAAAGTAATCAACAGGATATTTTCCATTTATTTCAAAGGACTGTAGCTTCTAACACAATTTAAATCTCTAAATATACTGCATATTATTCCTCCAGTGACAGAAAATCTTCACCTCCGCAGTTACCACTCAGAATATCACAGGAACCTCTTCAGAGTATAGGATTACAGTAGCGCATCTGATTCACAGTCTGACAGGTAACTTTGCAATCACAGTTTGACTGAAATGCTATAATCATAACCTCCACAAACTCTCCTCTCTACAGTGAGAAATTTCTGTTGCAGCAAATAATTTCTGTGTTTATCATTCATGGGAATATAAAGATAGGGAAAAGATGGAAAGTCACCCAAATACAGACTTTAGGAGATATTTAGCTGTCTTAAGATTTATTTTACAAACCTCTAAAATGCACAAGAAGCAGAGATAAATATGAACCAGTTAAAATACAAAGTAACTTCTGGGTATGTAACTGCAACAGATTTCAGTACTTTGCAATACTTCTATACTTTATTCAGTCCATATTTTTTTCCTATTTTGCTGGTCAGAGTCTGAAGGAATAGAAACTACTTTGAAGAACATCCCCACCCCTTAGCTAAAGGGGTTTGATTCTAAGCATTATAGGTACAATTTATTTTTATCTACATTCAGCCTCCAAATTTTGGTGTCCAGTCCAAGCTAGACATACACAATGAAGAGAGGTGTGTCTTCAGGTGATTCATTAGAGATTTCAGGAAGGATGGCTGTATTTCTGGGAGCAAATCAGTTTAACAATGTGACAAGTATGTGTTCCACAATCTGAAGAGAAACAATTTTCTTTTAATTTCTGACCCAAGCCACATACTTTACACAAGAGCTTTAATAAGCAGCTTTACGTCAGTGATTCTTTCTTTTAAGAATCACTATAGCGCAAAAGTGGCAGGCCAGTACTACCTGGCAGTCATGGCAATCCTTTAGCCCTTTAGCCCTACACATACCAGTACAGAGTCTTAAATACATCTTAAAATTATTTTCCAAATACATTCAACAGGGAATCTATAACAGACAACAGAGTGTTGCACGTTAACCCTGGTAGGCAGCTCAGACTCGCGCAGCCGCTCGCTCACTCCTCCCTGGCGGGATGGGGGAGAGAATCAGAAAAGTAAAAACGAGAAAACTTGCGGGTTGAGACAAAGTCAATTTAATAAGTAAAGCAAAGCTGTGCATGCAAACAAAACTAAAGAAGGAATTCATTCACAACGTCCCATCAGCAGGCATACGTTTAGCCATTTCCAGGAAAGCAGGGCTTTGTCATACGTAACAACAGTTACTTGGGAAGACAAATGCCATAAACCCAAACGTCTTCCCTTCCTCCTTCTTTCGTCCAGCTTTTATTGCTGAGCACAACATCGTATGCTATGGAATATCCCTTTGGCCAGTTGGGGCCAGCTGTCCCAGCTGTGTCACCTCCCAACTCCTTGTGCGCCCCCAGCCTACTGTAAGGCCATGATGCTCTGTAAGCATTGTTCAGCAATAACTAAAACATCGATGTGTTATCAACACTGTTTTGGTCATAAATCCAAACCATACCACCATACAAGCTACTACAAAGAACATTAAGTCTATCCTAGCCCTATAGGATATGGAATGAATCCTTCTCCATCATTAAATGAATTAAATGAATAGCAAATAGAGATTAAAATATTAGCTTCCCAAAATTCTTAACAAGCTGGCAATAAGTTATAAAAGATTAAAGAATTTATTAACTAGGTCAAACGCTTTCAAAAGATTCTAAATATTAAAAAAGCACATTAGAGTTTTTATTCAGCAAACTTTTTTTTCCAACTGGAAATGAAAGAAAAAGTCAATAACGTGTTTTTTTTTAAAAACATCAGTTATTAATTTGCAATCTTTCATGACATGAAGTAAGAAATTGAATAAAATAGGGAAAATGTAAGTCATGCCTTATTTGTCTAGATGCCTGTCCTGAAGTTAGAACCATCTGCAAAGTTTATTTGCTATATTAGACAAATGAGTGATTTTTCTTTCCCAGGGCTAAACCCATGTTTAATTTAATTCAGGAGCACATAGAATTTGTCCTCTGTAATGACTTCTACAACTATTCTCCTTTTACTCTGACTTTGCCTCAGGCCCGTGTATTTTTAAGCTGCAAAGTACAAACAGGTATCTTTTATCTAATTGCAATAAGAACCAAGTTCCAAAAATTGGAATATGCATTTCATTAAAACATACAGCAGACATACAGGGAAAAATCTTAGCATTTAGCATAATCCAGTGTATGTGTAATGATCAACTGTGGCAGGATCTATCTCACCTAACACTGCTAAAACTTTACCTGGGTTTAATAGATTTAGAAAAATTCACTGCAGGAAAATCCATCAAAGACTTTGAAATACAAGGGACTCCACCTTATGACTCAGTAAGTTGCAAAGCCGCAGTTAACCATGTGCTAGAAAACTATTTAGAGAAAGTATCTCTGTGTATTTATTCTATGCTTACCTTCTTCCCTTCTAATGTAGAGGAGAGAAAGTGAGTAAAAATACGTACTGTAATTATAGTATCAGAATATATATCTCTATACTTCTATCTTTATATTCCTCTTGCATATTTTATTAGTCATTGCTGCAGATAGGGTGCAAGCCTAGATGGGCCTTTATTCTGATCCAGTATGGAGTCATTGTCCTACGTTCTTATATTCTCAGCCTCGTTTACCTTCCAGGGGAACATCTGCATCAGAGCTGCAGAGCGCCCATGAGCTTTTTGAGGTGAGTAGATCCAGGGAATTTTAGGATGTGATTCATCTGACCTGTTGAATAACACCTCTATGTCCAGAAAATGTAGGAAGTGTAACCTACAAATCCCACCCGATACTATGAATTATCTTTTATGTTGGTGTTCATGTGATTATGGCTGTATCAAACAATTTTATGCTCACTAGTGTTGTGTGGCCAGCGAAAATATAACAGGCAGCTGGAATATGTTTTTGTGTGATAGAATTGTTTCAATAAGTTTCTCTGCTGATTGATTTATTACCAGTATAGTAGGAAGAGAGGCATTTATGTTCTGTCACCAAACAAATTGACTGGTCTTCATTAAACTTTTTGTGGAAAATGCCAAAATTTATGGATGGAACATAATTCTTTCAGATTTCCCAGCATCATTAACCATCCTAGGACTGGATCTATTCAGAAGGTCTTTGTTGGGCCCTATGATTTCAGTGTGGTTTGGCTTCATAAATAGCAAGGTAGAACAGAGTTATACTCCTGCTGAATCTCATGGTAGATCTATTTGATGTTAAAGAGTAGAGTTGGACCTTGAATACACTTAACATGATGCATGGTTTATATGAGCATCCTGGCAAAAAGCAAATTTTTATAAAAGAAAAAGATTTATAACAGCTGCTTTGTACATGTGTATTAATCACTACGTTTGCAAGTGCCTTCTTTCCAACCATGCTAAACTCTGAGTAACTTGCTTGTGGAATTTCACAACATGATTAGGTTTTCTCATCAAAATCATACTGAAGGAAGAATCTTCAAAGACAAGGCAAAAAGGACCATACAGTAATGCCAACAGCTACAACAATGACTGAATAATGATGTGAACTTTCCTCCTCTACAAAATATAATTAAAAAATCTGAATTCAGGAAATTCAAGAAAATGAAAAAATACTTTCTTCAACAGGAAAGACAAATGTCTAAGCCTCCTACCGAAGTTTTAAATATGGGCACAGTCTTAAAATAGCTATCCAATAAATACTACTGAGGGCGATTGATAACATTAAGTTCTAAAAGCAGTAATACAGAACCCAGAATAAGACAGTCAGGAATCCAAGTTGTTAGGTATTAATTACATAATAATACATGCAATATGTTTATAGCACGATGACCCTTCTGCACTATGTATTCAAACAAAGCATTAGTTCTTAATTTATGTACAAATCTGTTGAGAAACAAGTTTTTGCACATTTTGAGAAGGATTTAAAGGTAGAAAGTGAGCAAGATGTAAATTAGCCATCAGCACACCAGCAATAACTTTAGTGGAATGCAATAACATCTTTTAATCTGCATGTTCTGCTGAAATCTGCTGGTTGGAGGTTGTATGGGCCATTCTTCTTCCCTGTCTCTTAATAACCTACCTCTTCCAGAGGAAACAAAATCCACTGAGATGTGTGAACCCAGTGCTCTTATAAGTGCTGATCAGAGAGGAAGAACTATTTCTTTCAACCTGCTGTCTGCTCTCTTGCTCGTGATGTCCAGAAGGCCGTTGCTTTTTTGTGCACCAGGACGCCCAAGTCCTTTCCTGCAAAACTACTTTCTGGTGAGCCAGACTTCAGCCTGTACCTGTGCGTTGGATTTTTCTTCCCAAAAGTCAGGAATTGGTATTTCACTTTGTTGAACTTCATGAGGTTTCAGTCAGCTTATTTCTCCAATTTGCTGAGGTCTCTCTGAATAGTAGCCCTGCCCTCCATCTTATTGATTGCTCCCTTAATTTTGTCACCTACAAATTTGCTGTGAGTGCTTTCCATCCCATCTGTCAGGTCATTAATAAACATGTTAAATTGGTATTGGTTCCAATTGTCTCTTCACTGACTAATGACAGGCTGCCAGCCATGTTTTCTATTGCTGATCAAAAGCCACTGAGCCTAGTGGTCCAGCCAAGTTTCTACCTACCTTACAATCCACAGATCCAAACCGTGATACACATTGCTGCAAAAGTGATGTTTCAGTAGAACAACTAGCCCTTGAGTGGTCTATTCAGCTTAGTTTGTATTTTCTTTCTTATTCAAAGGCTTTATTTACAAAGACTAACAGGGATTCTGGACAACTTGCTTCAGTTATAGATCTTTAAAATGACAAAATTTAAGTGAGATGAAGCCAGCCTCACTTAAGAAGCTTCCATTTCAAAACCAGAGTGAGTGACTGACCTACCAATCCTTCAGAAACAGATGTAAGTATTTGCAAAGAATTGCAGAACAAATGGAATGTGAAGAAGAAAGAATTCCGATATTTCTGCATTGGTCAGGTGTCATCCTGTCGAGGAACTGCAAAATGAGAGGTGTATAGAGCACCAGCTGGAGAGGATCTAAAGGACAGTCTGATTGCTCAGAAGTGTTGAAAAAGTATTATGTAAGGAAACATTGAGAATTCTGAAGTTGTTTTGCCTGTGCAGATCTCTTCAAGTCTGCAGCAAGAAGTAATGAGCTTAAACTGCAGCAAGAAAGGCAAGATTCAGGTGTTAGGAAAAGGCAAGAAAAGGAAGCACTTGAGCAAACTGCCTGATTGCTGTGGAATACTTCAGTCCTTTAAGAACGTAGCAGAGAAACCCCTAGCACACATCTCAGTGCCCTCAGTCTCAGGATCTCTCCAAGTCTTATTTAATATATTTGGCAGTACTGTGGTTGTTGCTTTAGTCAATGCTTCTAGATAAATATTCCTCTTTTTTGTGGCTAGCTGGGGGGAAACCTTTCTCCCTCTCTCATCAAGCATGCAGTGACCGTGTACCAAGCTATTTGATCAATCTGGACAAAACATAAAAACTGACCCTCAAGAGGGGTCAGCAGCCAGCATTACAAGATTACCATTTTTCTTTCTGAGTATTGGTAGAAAATAAACAAGACATTAATTCTTTTATAACTGGTATGCAGTTCTAGAAAAGAGCAATTGATTTATTTTATTTTTTCACGTTCCGTTAATTTCAAACATTGGATTTTTTAACTAATATTTACCACTCATTCTAGAAGTCTTTAAACATAAACATAAGAAGTGCATAAACAGAATAATCTATAGGTCTACAATAGCTCAAATGAAATAAATAATTTTTAGTACTTGGTCTGTCATCAGTCACAATATTTTGTTGACCAGTCAAGTAAAATTAACTCTTCAATATTTTTTTTCTCTGTAACAGATATGGTGAGTAAGCCATTCATTACAGACGAAACAGTTTTAATGGATACTAGTCCATACCACATATTCTTACAGATAGATGTTAAATACCTAACTATCTAACTATCTAACAGTAATCCTGGATCCTCAGTACACTTAACAAGGACACATGGATTAGGTATCCTTCATTCAATTTTCTAAATTCCTTTAATAAATATTTTATATATGTATTCTATTATATTGTATTGGTTTAGTTTTCTTGCTTCGGACTTGAGTTCTCTGAGGAAATAGTTCGTATCAGTAGAAGTGTAGTTGCTAGATCACCTTTAACCTCATCAATTGTATCCACAAGCAAAGCTGAAAATGCAGACCAGCTAACAAATGAAAAGGCATTTGAGCTAACCAATAAACAGCCCTGGTGTGAACATCACAACTGACTGATCATCAAGACACATATCCTGTGTTACCTCAGATCCTCAAGGAAGAGACCATTCCCTCAGCACCTGCATGGACTATCTGTGCAAATATGGTGACTCCTGATGGCAGCAAGGTGCTCCAAAACAGGTTTCTACAAATTAGCATACAGGAGATTCAGTCTGGAAAAATTCAGCAGAGGATCTATTATAATAAAAATTGTCAGGTATACCCTCTATCACAATATGGAAGCAACAAATACATATATGCCTTTGTTCCGCTCATCCTTCCGGACTGTGAGGAAGCCAGACCCAAAGTCAGCTATTACTATAGAAATAGAATGGTTAACACTCCATTGTTGTGCGAAGTCTGCTGGACTGTATAAATGAAGGAAAATCACTTCCTTCAGAAAAGTTATGACATCTCTCTGGATTTATAGTGCCACGAAGAGATTCCATGACTCACGTTTTCTGGACCCAAACATCAATGTTATGTGCAGCATGAGTGGTGCTTGCATGATCAGGATATGCGATTTCACAACCTTTAAATAAACTGTCACATTCTTCCCATCAAAATGTAAGACCATCTAGTGGGAGCCTCAGACTTATGTAGAATAAAGCACAGACAAGCTGCAAGGCATTTTCTTCCTATCCAGAACTGCTGCAGAGCAGAGCATCAAAAATCACAGATTTCCCTTGAAAGCTTTCCAGCTAATATCCCCCAAGTATTCATCATTCCAAGAGAATAAAAGCGGAAATATAATGAAATTATGAGCCTACAGGATATATGAATGTCCACTCATACGCAAAATCTAGATATAAGCTTTCTACACAGTATTGTAGTCTACTGCCTGTGCGCTTCCTCAACAGCTACCTTTTCATTAAGCTTTCCTTCTGTAAAGGTGGTTTGTGTTTACTCCAGAGAAATTGTGCTGGTACTACAGACTTTAAAACTAAAAGAGCTGTATAAGAAGAAAGGTTATTTTACTGTTGTGTTAAAATGGGGAGTTCATGTATAGTTTGAGGCTGGAAGGTAAGGAAAGACAAAAGTGAGACCCCTTCACTTTGACAGCTGAATTCCAACAGCACTTGGAAGAAGGAGATAAGATTAAAACCTCCACCATTCATACAATGTTCCATTTAGCTGAAGTAATCCTTATCTTTTGGCTTTATAACATAAACTTCTCTAACACAAACTGTAATTATAGGAAGTATTTCAGGAAATTGTTACATTATGAAGGAAGGTTTTGTAATAATATGCATAATAAATACTGTAGACATTAGCAGGTTTAATTCTTCTGAGGAGTCCGTACTTGCCCTGGTCATTGGCTGATGTCCAAGGGGAGAAAACTTTTGTTTTCAAAGGTGATTGATTATTTTTGATAATGCTTTGCCAACACTTACCTTGTAAATGTTTTATAGTAAATCTTTTCCTCCTCCACCCCAAAAGTAGTTCTTCAGCCTTTTCTCATTTTCTATCTATCTTCTACATTAATGTATCTTCAAGTCCTCTTCCTGTAGGCCTGTTTATGACATCTCATACTGCTTGAAATTAATGGTGAGTGGTACCATGGAATAAGTCACCAAGTAAGTGTCCATTTTTGTCATTAATACTGCCTAATTAACCTATTGAAAGTCAAATATTCTTTTGTTTTACTTATCTTACTCAAAATCAATAGGAATTTTTGCAGAAATAGGCTAGCTAAATTTGATCTTACCAACATATGCCAGCTAGTTAATTCAATATCAGCCATACATTTTGCAAACTAATACTTAAGTTATGGCTACTTTATTTCTCAGGACCCACACAACTATAATTAACTAAGATGTATTTAGCATTTGCTAGGCTAATAACAGTAATGATAATAACAATAATAACAATAACGCTTATAAGACACATACCCTGTTCTTTGCCTCGTGTAGTATGTCCCTCACTTCAATAAGTGCAGGTTTCTGCTTGTGGTCCAGGTTTGGCATTTAGTCACTGGGTCATGATACAGTAACACTACAGAATATTACATTTGAGGAGCTTCTCAGTATGTAGCTGTGATTGTCTCAGCCCTTCTTTCCCAGGTAGTGGTACAGAACATTCCCACACAGACAGGCTGTCCTTATTGCAATATGCCAGTCCCAGTTGCCATTTGGTCTGTTTTGAGGGTGCCATAAGAAACCATGTTTTGAGGGTGCCATGAGTTGGAGGAATTAACACTGCAGTTATCTCAAATGTTCTTGGATTATGTGCATAAGAGCAAGATCATTTGTGTAAAAGTCCTCCTTTCACAGTGTGCAATATGGCGGTATATGACTCAGGAGTACTCTAACCCAAACTGAAAAAAACTAGGTAGGTAGGTAGGTAGGTAGGTAGGTAGGTAGATAGATAGATAGATAGATAGATAGATAGACAGACAAGTAATTCTTATGGAGGAATTCCTAACCAGTAGTAAAAGAATTCCAAGAGTTAGTAATGGCTGTAAATTTGTTTTTATTGTTGACAGTCTTTCAAGCTATCCATGTTTTTCATTAGATGCAACATTAAAAGGAGCTTTGTTATCAAATCAGAATACAGGCAGTGCAATGATTTGTGCATGCTGATTGTACACAGATCAGGAGAAAATAGTTTTCAAATTCACAGTTTGGGGGATCTTCATACAAAGATGTCATAATACATATTTGGATGGGAAATTGTGAATCTTATCCTTTCTTTCCCTTTTCAAGCCTTCTCTGTATTCTAAAAAGCAAATAAACTCTACAAATCCAAACTGGCACAACTGTAAAAGTTATTAAGAATTTTTTTTTAATTAAGAGTAGCTTTCCTCACCTTATTTGAGTTTCTTTCCTGACTGACTCATTTTGACTACACACATTCTGTTCTTTCCAGCTGCTTTACATGGTAGTTTTCATGGACTTATGTAACATGGCTGAGGTTTCCTTACCTTGTGCTGACAGCGGTTTTAGAGGCCTGTGGCTGAAGACTGGTGTTCAACATGTAACACAAATTTGTATAAAGGTCTGATCAGTAATACAGTCAGACTTGCTTAGAATTTCCTCACACTAAACAGTAAATGACCCTTTCAGAACAACTGTGGACAATGTGAATCCCTTTGTTCTTAGTGGATAAGAAGTGCTTTTGACTGATTTTTAAAAATATTTGGGCCTTTTTGTTTGCAAAATAAAATAAAATTTTAAAAATGTACTTTAATTCTCTGAAAAAAGACAGTATCTGCAATGTAAGTTCGTAGCCTTGTAAAGGAGATGTTCATGTTCAAATACTAAGTTTTTAAAGCATTTTAAACAGATTAGTTCCACAGAGTCTGTTTAATAGAAAAGGTTCATTTCTTCTCCAGCACTTAGGAGTTCACTGACATTATGGAGCTCTTTGAAAAAAAGATATTTCTTAGCAGCAGCAGCAAAAATTAATAAAAACTATCCGTATGTTCAAGTCCCAATGTTGTATTCCAAAAAGTTGAGTGCACACACATGTCAACAGGTTTTGCTTTAAGTAGTCTGAGGTTTAGACATGCAAACACCTGTCCTAAGCCCATGTGTTGATGTAACTAGCCACTGCTAGCCACTATTTATGCAGATAGTTACTTAGTAAAAGTGGAAACTAAGAGTCAGTTTTAAACTAACACAGATGAAAGCTAAAACCTCAGTCAGTCCTTACTCCAAGCAGCTAGGCAGCAAAGAACATGCCCAATGGAGTCATTAAATACAGAAACGATATTTATATAGCAATATACAGTGATGGTGTTGCTTGTGTATAATATAAACAGAAAGGGTTTTATGACTTGTTTTTGCAATGAGTTGTGTACTTTGCAGAGTTACCGCCATAAAAGAAGATGAGTAACCTACCAGCCCTCTTGTACTGCTAGCTGAAGTTAAGTAGCATTTATGATACATTCAGCATGTCTGAAATGAGTAGATGTGTATTTCCTTTTCTTTAAATTGAAGTATGTGTATAGTACAAGTACAATCACAATATAGACAGCTTTCATTTATTTTGCAACCTTTTTGACTCTTCCAATACCTCTGCATGACAGAGAGTGACACAGTTAATCTCATGTTAGGAGCTGAGATGTAAAAGCTGTTGATGGCTAAGATAGGGAGTTTGGGTGGGAGGATACACAATGACAATAGGAAGTTTGTCAATGACCCTCTTTAACTACATTGTGTCTAAAAGGAACTCTGGTGTCATGACCGGGCCAGAGGATAATCTTGAAACAGCTGAAAAATACCCATAAGAAAGCTATGCCCTGAAAGCTTTCTTTATCAGGGACACCAGAAGACATGGGAAAATCACCAGAATGTGACTATTGTGCCTCAGTAATTTCAGTTTTTATAATAAATTCCTTAAAGCACTGAGTAATTTTCATGTTTTCACATATACTTCAGTACAGGCAGGCATCACAATGGCAAAAAACATTCAGGCTGCTACTTCAGAGGAAGAAAGCTGTATGAGGAGGAAATTGATGCCACACAACTTTATTTTCTGCTGATAACTCAGAGTGATTTCATTTCAGTCCTTAGAATCTTCCAGTGACAATGATTCCTTTTTAAGACTAAATTTGCAATGATTTTTAATGTAACCTACCCCTGACTAACACTTTTCTTCAGATCATGTAACTGTTTCTCCTTGTACTAAGGAGAATGATTATGATTCCTAACCCAATTATGAGTCTCTTTTGGCTCAATCACCCTACATACCAAAATTTTTACTTACCTGGTAACCCCAGGCTATCACATTCCCATTTGACATCACACAACATATCCAAGGTGTAGGAGCTGCACTTACACTGATCAGAAATGCACGTGGCTCAGTAGCTACATACTGGGCACAGCAGGAGTAGGTCACAGCAGGAGTAGGGGACAGAGGCTGCTGCTGTCCTTCTAAGATGGGATACCACAAGGAGCATAGAGCTGTGCCACCCTTAAATTAAGCATTTTAAATTACATCCCTAGACCTACTCTCAGTTTTTTTACATTCATGATATAACCTATGTCATACAGATCTTTTGCTATAGTGATTACACAACGTAAAAATAGGTTAAATGGGTAGGTGCCTTAAAAATAGATAGGATAGAATGGAATAGATCAATAAATACTAAGCTTCCAGCAGAACAGGGCCTACAATCCATGAAATGAGGCATGCTTAAGTTGTTGTAAGCTTTCATTTGAGAAAAAGACACTCAGAAGTGCTCTCAAGACCATAAAATTTTGTAAATACATATGTGTGAATGATTTATAAAACAGCAGGCAAGAAAATATTTGGTTTTCAGATGTTTTGCTCACAATGCCACACATCTCACCCCTTTCTGTTTCTTCTCTTCTCCCAGACAGTTAGAAACTTTGCTATTCCATCTATTGTAATAATTTGCAATTCGTATTTGGTAAATTCAGATACACCCAAAGTGATCGGATAGCTACATTAACTTCTCTCCTCGTGGAGACTACCAAGGTGATGTGACTATTTCCAATAAGAATAAAAATATGAATTAGGACAGTACATACCTTCAGTGTGATCATATCCCTAACACTATTACCACTGAATCCAATCTACATTCTAAACTATTTCTGGCTTCACTGCCACTGGCTATATTATCATCATTCCTATTTCCAAGTCCCCCTGTACTTCAAGAATATACACTGCAGACTAATAATAGAATTATCATGTGGCGCAGTGGCAAATACCAGGTAATTTTTCAGCAAGATGTTAGGCTAGTTGCAAGGCCCAAAAGTAGAGAACAGGCCTTCCCAGGCAGGTCCAAGGGAAGGGAAACTCGGGAAACTAGATGTCCTTTGCTGTCATCTGATAGAGGACAGGGAGAAATGAAAGGCACTGTCGATACTGGTAAAAGAGCCCTGATCCAGGCTCAAGCACAGAAATGTGGTCATCCATGCTGTTAGCACTCTGGCAGCCGCGAGTTGCAAATTGTTGGACGTAGGGAGAGTAAGGCAGTCTAGGGAAGCAATACTATGTGTCTCCTTTATTCTTATACTCATGAATGTTAAAGACAGAACAGAGAACTAGATAGTCGACCTGACTGATCTAGTTTGTTCTCAACTAGTACTGTGGTTGATAAGGTCTTACACAGACCTTAACCTTTCTCTTTTTGAGAAAGGGGTTGTCAGGTACAGTAAGGTTGTTTTCCTCTTTCCCTTTAATAAATCTTTTTATTTTAAGCCACATCATTCATCTTGCCAAGAGACAAGAACTGCTCATCTGGTTTTCCTTCGGTTTATTTAATTTCTGCAGACTTTTGGATGGTGGGGGAGAGCTCATGCCACTATCTTTTACGGTGACTTCTACAGATTGAACCCAAGAGTGCCACTCAAGCTGTAACAGAAGGTTGCATCCAACTGCATCATGGGGTGTTCAGAGATTAGGGGGTCTATTCCCTCATTGGATGAAACAACGGGAATCAAAATAGATCCAGCTTAATTAAACCCAAAGCAAGGCCATGAAAATCATGCAAAAGTAAGCTTTAAGTGTGGGAGGCTTCAGTATCTCCAGTTATTCAGCTTACAAAAGAGAAGGTGGATGATTGTCTTAATCACTGTACTTGTTGATGGAAGAGATATCTGACAAAGGTGTTCCACAATCAGGTAGCATCCATTTTGAATTTGGACAAACTGGCCCAAAATTCCATGCAGTTTTCTAGGTAGAATAGTGAGGACTGAATAGTTTGGGATTTGGAGATTTCTTTGAGGGACTGGTAGAGATGTCAGCATTCCATTTTTTGATGGACTACAAAACAGAATAGCCTGTGTTAATGTTAACATGTCTGTAGAAAATATGGAAATTGCAACAAATGACTGAAACCAACAAGGTTTTCATGGTTTTCTACGTCAGGACTTCTTTTTCTTTTATTTTTTTTTTCTTTTTTCCTTCCCCTCCCCCAATAGTGCACAGTTGTCCAAAAGAATTCTTTGTTTTACTTTGCATTATTGAGAAAGATGGAAGTTGTTCTTATCTTTCATATGCCTGTCTTTGCCTGGAGCTGAAAGACTGGGAAGGTGGACTCTGTTCTGCGGTGGAAGAATGTTTGTTCCAGGTGAATGCTTAACAAATCTTTCTCTCAGGTTCAAAGCCACTATCTCCATTAGGATAACAAAGAAACTGTTGTTCTGTTCAGTTTGGTAGGATTTTTATAGGATTTTTTAACTGCTGAATCCTGGGCAAGGTGCAATCACCTTGAAGTATCTCACCAGAAGTTGCTGGAACCTTTGTCTCACTCATAGTTTGCTGTGGCTCAGCTGTTCACTGTATTGAAGATCAGAATACTTCTGTCTAATCAAAGTCCTTTGGCTTCATATAGGAGTATCTGACTGTAAGTTAATGTACTGAATACACAAAGTCAGAAATGATCTAAAGGTCTCCCCTGACCTTAAGCTCTAGGAACCTGTTAAATTAATGGCCCCCTCTACTTACACATTCAAGTGGAAAGCAGGCAGACTGTTGTGGTTTTACTCAATTATGACCAAAACCTGTGCAAAAGTAATGGATTTAACTCTGACTTGCCCCCTGACACACACACCTGACCCTTTTCTATTCCAGAAACGAGCCTCCAAAACCAAAATGAGTTTGAAAAGTGATCAGAGTTCGGGCTACTTTAGTCCTGAGAGTGAACAACAAAATAAAAAGAAAACTCAGCACATTCAGCACAGCAGAATGAAATAGAAATCTAAATTTCACAGGAAAAATGTGGAAAAAAATATAGTAAAACCTTAAAGAAAAAGAACATATTTCTTCTTAAACTGAAATCCCATATATTTCATCAATAAATTTGGACAGAATGTATTTGTCAAAAAAAAAAAAAAAGCAAGCATGAAAAGCAAGTGATATGCATATTTTGTATGTATATGAAATGTAATACTCTATGTTTATTCCAATCTTATTATGAACCTCCTTATTTAAGGCAGTTTGCTATAAAAAATAAAAAGACATTGTTCACACCATTTAAAATTAAGAAAAATAGCATAGCTATAACATTAGTGTACTTGGTGTGTTTGGAACCTATTTTATATTCTTAATTTTGTCTGAAGACAGGTGTGCATGGAAATCAGCTCTGCCCTCACTTCAATGCTTCATCAGGACCTCTTTGTGAACAGCTGGTGTACAGAATTGTTGGTGAGGGAGCAGGAGGGGGCAGACATCTGCTGTGCTGCATGAGCAGAGATATCTTGCTCTTACCAGTATCAGTTTTCTTACCACTGCAAGCAGCAGAGATTCGTGTAACCATCTGCCCAGAGTTCTGGTCTGCAACCAAACAGTCGTCTTCCACCTCCAATATTTAGTTGAAAAATTGAAATGAGGAGCTCTGCTCAAACCTCTCTAATATTAAATCATTTCCCATCCAGAATGCTAAGGTGCAGAAGAGTACTGTGAAAGCCTAGCATCAAGACCTATCATAAAATCGGCAAAACCTTCAGCTGTCAGTTTGTTGATCTGATGTTATTTCTCAAGACAAAGAACACTTTTTAAAGTGATGACAAGTAGATAATGGTCAGGAGTGATTCAGAGAAACCATCCAGTTTGCTGTTGGTTCAATATGCCTAAGTTTGTGCTACCCCACTTGATATCTCTGTTCAGGGCTGAGGTATGCTTAGGGCAGGTCACAGGAAGCAGAGACAGTGTGTTATTTTTACCCTTTATATCCTATAAATTTGGCTATCTGTACTTTGTGTATCATACATACACATTAAATTCAGCATTGCTTTTTCTTGTTTCTCTCAGAACCGCAATAAGCATGGCCTTGGTGTGAATTTTACCTTTTCTTTCTTCTGTTATGTTCACTTTAAGATGAAAAATATGAGGAATGTCAGAAACGGCAAAAGGAGTAGCATGTATCAAAGATCCATTGCTAAGCAATTATACAGTGTATATACCATGGAAAATCATTTCTCAAAGCTAAGCAAAGGAATTGATTTTACAAAAAGCTGATTTTTACAAAGTCCCTGGAAAATTATATCACCAAACAGGTGGTTTAATGGACTTAAAGAAATTAAGCTAAGATGATGCATTCTCTTTATTAAAGGGATTTACTGTGTTACAAGTTTCAGGGCAAATGTTGGAGATAAATTAAAGTCAAAAGCACTTGAATGAAGGGTTATTCTTACAAAAATGCTAGGTTGTCCTACCAGTATAAGGTGGGCAGTTCTTGCACAGCTTCCCTGCTTTCAGACGCTGCATGTCCATATATGAACAAGAGCCCACCTTGTGTTTTGGACACATGCAGAAATACATTTATTTTTTCAGCCAAATCAGTGCACAGGAAGAAGAAAATAAGACAGAAAAAGCACAGATGTAGAATATAAAGAAAAAGAATTTAAGGATAAAGCCTTAAACTAATGAGTTGGGAGAGATTAAATATTTCAATAGATAATGAGCAAATTTGTACTGTGTTTTATCCGCATATCTGGCTTTATGTATAATTATGCGTAAGGACAAGGGAGATAAATAATTCATACTTAAAGCCAAGGACTCATGGAATATCTGGGTCCATATCATTGCAAATAACTAGTTTCTTTCTTCATATTTTTTCCAGTTTTTAAAAAAAAAAAAAAAGAAGATAATCTTAGAAATGAAGAAGAGAAGACTTCACTGTCTCCAGAACTTTTATAACCCTATGTTGCTCCTTAGGATGAAGGCCACATGAAAGTCTCAAAAGCAGTACTGAATTTTAAGCAATGATAGCAGAACAAGCAGAAGAGTTACTTTCTCTTGCTGTCTTAAAGAGAAAAGAATAAAAAGACCAAATACAAGTGCAAAAATCTGAGCAGGTCGTTCAGTCATTTTTATTAACACTAGTGAAGGACTTTGTGGGAGAATTCACGTACTTCTTCAGGGTGAATCTAATACCCCACCTCTCATTCTGAAGAACATAGTTTAGAAATCGATGCTGACCTACTGCCACAGTAGCTGACATTCAAGTTGCAGGCAAAGACCTAATTTTTCCCCTCTGAAACACAGCACCTCAAACATCAGTGTGTTCCCTTGCACTCCACCCAGACTTCAGTTAAGGAGCTGAATAAGAACTGGAGAAAAGAATGACTCATGGATGTTCATCTGTATTTCCCTCTCACCCACAAAGTTGATTTCACCCTGAATATGGGACACACTTGTACATAGTAAGACTCCAAACTTGAGCACCCGCAGGTTATTCCTTGCTTTTGTAGCCTGCTTTGCCCATACATTTCTGCCAGCTCCAAAGCCTATCCATCCTTACTGTTTTTTCTGTCTCACTCATAGGAATTATTTGCAGCTTTCCTAGGTTCTCTCTCTATTAATAACTGCCTGATAACAAAGGTTTCTGGCTGAAGAACAGGGATCACTAAACCCTATAGAGATAAGGTCCTCTCCATGGTATAGCAGGAAGGTGTATGTCTGCACACACCCACACACCTGTTCCTCTTAACCTCTTCATTAACCTAATATTTGTGTTAGCAAAAGATCTGAAGGAGGCAGAAGAAAAATAGATCTGTTTGGACAGGGTTATTGCAGTGGGGCTTAGGTTACCTTAGGCAAGGATAAACTATTACAAGAGAGGGTTTTAAAAGTAGTCGTGGAAGATAGCATCATGTTTACATCAGGATCAAGTTGCTCCTGTTTAAGTGAAAGGAATTCAGTCACAGGACCTTTGCAGTCACACACCAGATTCAATGGCCTTGTCAAAAAGCTCAGTGTTGATATATCTCATTACCTCCACAACCTTCTTTGGAACACAGTACTTCACGATTATGCCAAATTTTTCCAGCCTTCAGTCATGCCTGTGATGGCCACAACTGTCTGATCTGGCCACCAGTTCAGACAACTTGTGAAGGTATAGACATTTCCCTGAACTCTAGATTTTCTGGTTCTGTCTGAATTCTGTTAAGAATTCAATCGATTCTCCAGGGTCCGCATGGTCCAGAGCAGAATCACAATGTAATTGTTGGAAGCAGCGGACTACTGACACTAAGAACCCAAAAAACAAACTCAAGACTCAGATGAACATAATGTGCCAGAGCAGTTTACCAACTTCTTCACTAACTTCCCTACATCTTAACAGAATGTCTCTACCGTGACCAAGCCTGACCTTTGTGCTGTTTCAGGCTTGGAGAATTTTATGATAGGTGGCTTTTTGGTAAACATATTCCATTTCTGGTATCCTTTGCTCCTTTTCTAACCACTGCTCTGATCTGACATGAGACAGCGATAACAATTCTGTGCAAAAACTCAGTTGTCTTGGTCAGTGTCCCTCTCAGTTGGTGCTTCAGGGTCAATGGGAAGAAAATCTCTCATTTTCAGGTTTTGTTCCTGTTATGGACCCTTGGGGAAAGTAAAGAGCAGAAATCAAGTCCCTTTGAAAAATTACAGGCTTGTTGTGGTGGTAATAAGTACTTTAGAGAATATTCTGGGCTTAGGTTTAGGGTATGGCAAGGAATCTTATAGCTGGTGCCAATGGATATTCTTGAAGCCATAAGGAACTTGAGGAAAAGTTTTGGACTCTGCATTGTTAAGTGGTCCAAAACCAATTTTGAACCTAATATTTAAAGTTAGGAAATCATTGAGATATGAATAAAAATGTAAAATAATCTATTTAATAAAATTATCTTTTAAGGCTATTGATTTAGAAGTAAGTTGTTTTCCTTTTCTGTGGATGTTGCGAGAAACATCAGCTGAGGAACAAGGTCTATAAACTTACTACACAGATTTGCTCTCCTGGGCTTACAGGTTAAAAGAACTGTCTATCTGGCTCTTTTCCGATTCTGTAACATAGCACTGGATCGAATGGTATGACTAAACTAGTGTTTGTAGGAAATACAGATTTAAAAAAAAAAAAAGCTAATAAAAGCATGCGGAGTCTCATCACATTCTAAATCTGGAGATTATTCCGCTGTTTTTCCATAGTCTTCCATAGTCCATCACTATAAGTCCACTTTTGTTTTAGTATATCATATATCAAAATATAACTGTCTCAAGAAAACTGTCTGACTAGGAAGCTGAAAAAGAGATGTCAGCTACAGAGTTTTATCTCAAAATTGTGTTTTCTGCAGATTCTGCATCTTATTGAATTCTACCAGAAGTAATTTTTTTCCCACACAAACATTACAGCCAGAATCTCTCCACATCTCAATGGGGAAAAAAAGGTGCTTAAAAAGCACCACTATTCCTGGACTTGAATCCAAGACTCTTCTTCCTCCTGAATGCTTTGGTTATTAGTCTAGTTTTTTATACGTCTCTTTCTGAATTATTGATTCTTGACTTCTGTTTATGCACAATGGATGTCTCAGCAGATGGGCTTGTGAATGCATCCACTCATTTCTCAAGCACTAAGCTAAGAGCATTTTGTGTGGTGAGAAATATGCACTTCATTATTTTGAGACAAAGGAAACTGAATTCTGGTCTCCTATAAAGTAAGAACTAAACATTGAATACAGATGAAAGATACAGATTACTCCTTCAGCTGTATTACAAAAGGAAATAGCACTGTACATCCTGCAAAGTTTGAAAAGGTAGGTATCCAAAAATAAATCTATGATTGATTATAGATTGATATAGATTATAAACTTGGGAGTGAGCTAGATATTGCAAGTTTCCTTCCCAAATGTTGTAACCTTCACTAAACCTTCCAAATGGTATGAATAGGAAGACCTTTAGTCAAAAGTTCAAGTTTCCTACTTAGTTTTTATCAGTACAAACTAATTAGCAGCAAGGGGTACTTCACAAAGAATTGCTATTCCCATTAAAAACAAACAAACAAACAAATCACGCTGATGTCGTATTTCAAGATTTTAATGCAGTATTCTGTTTAGAAAGGTTTATTTCATCTCTGTTTTAGAACTTCTTTCATCTCACATTTTCAAATTTCTTTTTCTTTTAGGGATCACTGAGATATTTTCACAGTCATACAGTTCAATGACCTTATACATCATTCTTTCTGGAAATCTCATGTACTATCATCAAACTGTAATGCACTATGATGTAGTTGCCATAATGGAAACGTGGTGGGATGACTCGCATGACTGGAGTGCTGCAATGGATGACTATAAACCCTTCAGAAGGGATAGGCAAGGAAGGAGAGGTGGTGGGTGGCCCTGTATTTTAGGGAGTGTTATGAATGTTTAGAATGTAATTATGGTGATGATGGGGTTGAGTGTTTATGGGTAAGAATCAGAGGGAAGGCCAACAAGGCAGATATCATGGTAAGAGTCTGTTACAGACCACCCAGCCAGGATGGAAAAGCAGATAAAATATTCTATAAGCAGCTGGGAGAAGTTTCATGATAGCTAGTCCTTGTCCTCATGGGGGACTTCAACCTACCAGATTTCTGCTGGGAATACAATAAAGCAGAGAGGGAACAGTCTAGGAGGTTCCCGGAGTGTGTTGAGGATAACTTGATGACACAGATGGTGAGGGATAAGGAAGGTGCCCTGCTGGACCTGCTGTTTGTAAACAGAGAAAGATTTGTGGGGAATGTGATGGTTGGAGGCCATCTTGGGCACAGCAATCATGAAACAATAAAGTTTTCAATTCTTGGAGAAGCAAAGAGAGGGTGTCAGCAGAACTGCCACCTTGGACTTCTGGAGAGCGGACTTTAGGCTTTTCAGGAGCCTGGTTGACAAAGTCCCCTGGGGGGCAGTTCTCCAGGGCAAAGAAGTCCAGGAAGCCTGGATGTTTTTCAAGAAGGAAATCTTAAAGGTGCAGGAGCTGCCTGTCCCCATGTGCCAAAAACTGAGCTGTCAGGGAAAAAGACTGGCCTGGCTGAACAGAGAGCTATGGTTGCAACTCAGAGAAAAAAAGGAGAATTTACGGCCTTTGGAAGAAAGGGCTGGCCACTCATACGGACTACAAAGACGTTGTGAGGCTATGTAGGGAGAAAATTAGAAAGGCCAAAACCCAACTAGAAATTAAACTGGCTTCTGATGTTAACGACAATAAAAAAAGTTTCTCTAAATACATTAGCAATAAAAGGAGGACTAAGAATAGCCTCTATCCTTTATTAGATGGGGGTAGAAATATAGTGACAAAGGATGAGGAAAAGGCTGAGGTACTTAATGCCTTCTTTGCCTCAGTCTTTAACAGTAAGACAAGTTGTTCCCTGACTACCCAGCCCCCTGAGCTAGTAGACAGGGGCGGGGGGCAGAATGAAACCTCCATAGTCCAAGGGAAATGGTGAGTGACCTGCTACAGCACTTAGACATACACAAGTCTATGGGGCCAGATGGGATCCAGCCAAGGGTATTAAGGGAGCTGGTCGAAGTTCTCACCGAGCCAATTTCCACCATTTATCAGCAGTCCTGGCTAACTGGGGAGGTCCCAGTTGACTGCAGGTTAGCAAACGTGATGCCCATCCACAAGAAAGGCCAGAAAAAAGAGCAGACGGGGAAGACGACCAGCCTGGCTAAATAGAGAACTTTGGCTGGACCTCAGGAAAAAAAGGAAAGATTACATTCTCTGGAAAAGGGGGTTGGCAACTTATGAGGACTATCAAGATATAACAAAGCTATGTAGGGGGAAAATGAGAAGGGCCAAAGCTCAATCAGAACTCAGCTTGGCCACTGCAGTTAAAGACAATAAGAAGAGATTCTTTCAGTATATCAATAGAAAAAGGAAGAGTAGGGAAAATGTAGGCCCACTGGTGAATGAGACAGGTGCCCTAGTGGTGGAAGACACAGAGAAGGCAGAGTTACTGAATGCCTTCTTTTCTTCGGTCTTCACTGCTAAAGCTGTCCCTCATGAATCCCATACTCTGAAGGCAAAGGGGAAGGTCTGGAGAGAGGAAGATTTTCCCTCAGTTGAGGAGGACCGTGTCAGAGACCACTTGGCCAAGCTGGACATTCACAAGTCCATGGGCCCTGATGGGATGCACCCGCGAGTGCTGAGAGAGCTGGCGGATGTTATTGCTAGAACACTCTCCATCATCTTTGAACGGTCATGGAGAACAGGAGAGGTGCCTGAGGACTGGAGGAAGGCTGACATCACTCCGATCTTCAAAAAAGGCAAGAAGGAGGACCCAGGGAACTACAGACCAGTTAGTCTCACCTCTGTCACTGGGAAGGTAATGGAGCGACTCATTCTGGATGTCATCTCCAAACACGTTGAGGAACAGGAAGTTATTGGAAGTGGTCAACATGGATTTACCAAGGCTAAATCGTGCTTGACCAATCTGATAGCTTTCTATGATGTTATAACTGGTTGGCTGGATGAGGGGAGAGTCGTGGATGTCATCTACCTTGACTTTAGCAAGGCTTTTGACACTGTCTCCCATAACATCCTCATTAGGAAGCTGAGGAAGTATGGGCTAGATGAGGTGACAGTGAGGTGGATTGAGAGTTGGCTGCGGGACAGAACTCAGAGGGTTGTGATCAGCGGCACAGAGTCTAGTTGGAGGCCTGTAACCAGTGGTGTCCCCCAGGGGTCAATACTCGGTCCAATTTTGTTCAATATATTCATCAGTGACCTGGATGAGGGGACAGAGTGTATCCTCAGCAAGTTTGCTGATGATACCAAACTGTGTGGGGTGGCTGACACCCCAGAGGGCCGTGCTGCCATCCAGTGTGACCTGGACAGGCTGGAGAGCTGGGCAGAGAAGAACCTAATGAGGTTCAACAAAAGCAAGTGCAAGGTCCTGCACCTGGGGAGGAAGAATGCTAGGCACCAGTACAGGTTAGGGACGGACCTGCTGGGAAGTAGCTCTGAGGAGAAGGATCTGGGGGTCCTAGTAGACAGTAAATTATCCATGGCCCAGCAATGTGCCCTTGTCGCCAAAAAGGCCAATGGAATCCTGGGCTGCATAGGGAAGAGTGTGGCCAGTAGGTCGAGGGAGGTCATTCTCCCCCTCTACTCTGCACTGATGAGGCCACAACTGGAATACCGTGTTGAGTTTTGGGCTCCCCACTTCAAGAGGGACAGGGAACTGCTGGAGCGAGTCCAGCGAAGGGCAACTAAGATGATTAAGGGCTTGGAGCATCTCCCTTATGAGGAAAGGCTGAGAGAGCTGGGACTCTTTAGCCTGGAGAAGAGAAGGCTGAGGGGAGACCTTATTATGGCGTACAAGTATCTAAAGGGTGGGTTGAAGGAGGATGGAGCCAGGCTCTTTTCAATGGTTCCAAGTGACAGGACGAGGGGCAATGGGCACAAGTTAGAACACGGGAAGTTCCGTTCAAATACGCGGAAAAACTTCTTTATGGTGAGGGTGACAGAGCACTGGAATAGGCTACCCAGGGAGGTTGTGGAGTCCCCTTCTCTGGAGATTTTCCAGACCCGCCTGGATGCAGTCCTGAGTAATGTGCTCTAGGCAATCCTGCTTTAGCAGGGGAGTGGGACTGGATGATCTCTAGAGGTCCCTTCCAACTCTGAAAATTCTGTGATTCTGTGAAAGAGGATGCAGGGAACTACAGGCCAGTCAGTCTGACCTTGGTGCCTAGGAAGGTTATGGAACAGATCATGGTGAACGCTATTACGCAGCATATGCAGGACAACCAGGGGATCAGACCTAGCCAGTATTGTTTCATGAAAGGCAGGTCCTGCTTCACAAACCTGATCTCCTTCTATGATGAGGGAAAGGCTGTGGATGTTGTCTACCTGGACTTTAGCAAAGCCTTTGACACCATTTCCCACAGTGTTCTCCTGGAGAAACTGGCTGCTCATGACTTGGACAGGTGTTCTCTTTACTGGGTAAAAAACTGGCTGTAAGGCCAAGCCCAAAGAGTGGTGGTGAATGGAGTTAAATCCAGTTGGCAGCCGATCACAAATGGTGTTCCATTGGGCTCAGTACTGGGGCCTGTTCTCTTTAATATATTTATCAGTGATCTGAAGGAAAGGATCGAGTGCACCCTCAGTACGTTTGCAGATGACACCAAGTTGGACAGGAGTGTCGACCTGCTTGAGGGTAGGATGGAATAACAGAGGGATCTGGAAAGGCTGGATTGATGGGCCAAGGCCAATGGTATGAGATTCAATAAGGCCAAGTGCTGGGTCCTGCACTTGGGCCTCAACAACCCCATGCAGCGCTACAGGCTTGGGGAAGAGCAGCTGGAAAGCTGCCAGGCAGAAAAGGACCTGGGGGTGTTAGTAGACAGCTGGCTGAATATGAGCTGGCAGTGTGCCCAGGTGGCCAAGAAGGCAAACAGCATCCTCGCCTGTAGCAGGAATAGTGTGGCCAGCAGGACTAGGGAAGTGATTGTTATGCTATATTCAGCACTGGTGAGGCCGCAGCTTGAGTACTGTGTTCAGGTTTGGGCCCCTCACTACAAGAAAGACATTTTGATTCTGGAGAGTGTCCAGAGAAAGACAATGAAGCTGGGTGAGGGGTCCAGAGCACAAGACTTATGAGGAGCACCTGAGGGAACTGGGATTATTTAGCCTGGAGAAGAAGAGGCTGAGGGGAGATCTTATCACTGTCTACGACTACCTGAAAGGAGGTTGTAGAGAGGTGGGGGTTGGTCTTTTCTCCCAAGTAACAAGCGACAGACAAGAGGAAACGGCCTCAGGTTATGCCAGGGGAGGTTTAGATTGGATATTAAGAAAAATTTCTTCACTGAAAGGGTTATCAAGCATTGGAACAGGCTGCCCAGCGAAGGGATGGAGTCGCCACCCCCGCAGGTATTGAAAAGACAGGTAGATGTGGTGCTGAGGGACATGGTTTAGTGGTGGTTTTGCCAGTGTTCAGTTGACAGTTGGACTCGATAATGTTAAAGGTCCCTTCCAACCTAGAGGATTCTATGATTCTAACAGAAACACTTTTTACAGTTTTAAACGAACTTATTTCTTATTTACATTACAGCTATTCTGAGCTCAGTTTTTGACGTAATAAGTAGCAATGTGGGAACAGAAATTAAGCTTGTTGTAGTCAACTGAAAAACTCCTCCACTGATTTCCATAGGCTTTTAAAAAGCATCTATTTGTAACACATTTCAGTCCACTTCTTTTATACACCCAGCTTGTTGTCTCAAGAGGCCAGACTTTATAGAATTTACTCCAGGCATGCAGTAGAAGCTTTACTATTTTAACCTTTCTCTATCTTAGATCCCACATCTGTTTGAAGGGGATAACACTTGCTGATAGAAAGGGAAGTTGTTCTGGCCAAATCACAATCTTTCTCATTTAAGTAGTTCCTTTAAGATAGGTAGGGATGTTTGAACAAGGAAAATCACCAAAATTTAGCTTTTCATGCTCCTGAAGGACTTTGAAATTAGTGGTAAATAACCCACAAGTGCAAAAGCTTAGTGTGGCTGCCTAAATGCAAGCCTAATCTGCACTCTGCACCTGTTTGATATGCGTCTTTCCTGCCTTCCCTTGACACCTCTCTGGATGATAATCAGCTTGGATCTGTACTACATACTGCCAGGTCCCTCCCTAGATGTCTGATACTGTTCAACTTTGTCATTTGTCTTGTAATTACATTCTGTCTTCCTGGAAGCAGCAAATCCGGTGTAGTCTGTTGAACTCCAACACGTTGGGAAGGTGTGAGGTTGTCTGCAGCTTAAGTGTCTGTCCACCTCATCAGTACTGCACTGGTTTAAAACCAACTTCATTTACAGGGAAATTCTTTCAGAGTAAGAATACTGTTGAGACTCAGGAATAATTTTGTTGTTTTTTTTTTTCAGAGGTGGTAGGTTCTTCACATGTTGGCATAACCAACATAATCACTTATATGGAGACGATGATTTTAAACAGGATACTTTGTTCATTAGAGCTGATAAACTCTTTGGGATCCTGCAGCAGAAGGTGCCACAGAAGTAAATACAAAACTCAGGTTGGAAATCTGAAGTACCATTGAATTCTGCCATCTTGGAAGACTAAGCTGGTGTTTCACTCCAGGGAAGCAAAATATTTGGTATTTGCCTGTTTTCTCCCTACTCCTTACCTGCTCCTTGCCAGCATCTCATGCCAGCAAGTCAGCATGGAATCCTAATCAGGCAATAGCAAATTAGCATATTTTTCCATCATTTCTTAATTTTCTTAAGCCCTCTGGGCCACTTAGTGTTGCTGGGTCCTAGGGGAACTCCGTCTTCTCTGCCATCTAGTTCATGACCTTGCCTTTGCCAACAGCCATTCTGATGTCCTCTGCACCCCTTAGCCACATTAGTTTTTCCATTTGGCTCCTGCCATGTTTTTCTTGCGTACTTTATTTGAGAGAAATGGGGGATGCCAAGGTTGTAGCACACAGCCCAGCATCACGACTGGAGCTAATCTCCAGGTAAGGAGCATAAGTATGTTAGCTGAGTGTGATCCCACTCCCAAGGTGAGCCCTGTGTAGCCGCAGAGTCCATACAGTTGCATGTTTTAAATAACAATCATCATAATGGTAATGGTGTATTCAGTACGATTCAAGGAATTATCAACCAGATTGTTCCTTTATGCTTGCCTAGTCGATAAAATTTAAATAACATCTAATTCAAATACAAAACTAATCCATAAAAATTATGAGTAGGGAATACGTCATGATTCAAATTATCTGTGTGTTCCCTGCCAAAGAAATATATACAAAACCTAGAGCAAATGCACATATTAACCTTCAGTTTTATGCTTGCTAGTTTTGAGAAGCATGAGCAAGTTTAACCTTGCTTACAGGAAAACCACATTAAGAGACACTGAATAAAATCCCTGTTCTTTAAGTCCACATTTAGGAAGACTGTTAACAGGTTCCAAGTACACCTATTGCTCCTAAGAAGCTTGAAATCAGTTTTGAAATACCCCACTGGTCCCCCCAAAAAAAGAGTAATAGTTCAGCTTATAAGAAATAAGAACTGGATTGTATACAGTTAACCAGGTATGTTTCCTTTATTTGTCTGTAAATGTTAGCACACTTTTTCCAGATTTCTGAGCTGTTATGTCACAATAACATTGCTTGCTTGCAAAAGTAAAAAAAACAAAGCAGTATTTACACAAATTATGTGCAAATGTTATGCATACCCTGTGATTGCATGATGAATTATTGAAGGATACTTTCACAAATATTTCTCATTAAATGTTAATCTTTTTGATTTTAAAATACAAATAAATTTGAATTTAATGTCATCACAACACTAATGCTTTCAGAGTCAGACCTTAATAACCATTGGATATAAAACAAAGAATGGAATTCTGGAAAGAAGTTATTACTTGGGAGTTCAGTCAAACTATAAAGCAGCTGTGTCGTATCTCTCACGTGCTGTATGTACTGGCATTTCACTAATAGTGGGTGTGTTACAATAGCATTGTTGTCTGCTTTAAAGTCTAGATTTACTCTGCAATGCAGTTGCTTTGCATTATATTGATCAACAAAAGTTATTCTAAAACTAAGCATAAGAGAATCACATCAATGATCAATGGTGTTGAATTGCAATGTACATCATTATAAACCAAAACCATATATTGCACTAGGAGGATTTCTTATCTATATATTATTAATAAATATTTACATAAGTGGAGTACCTAGAAACCAGAGTTTCACTCTGCTGCATGTAATAGAAGGCCTTCCAAAGATTTTCGATCAAATAAGATGAACAGAAGAAAAAAAATGAAGCAAAAAAAAAGAAAGCACTAAGACAAAAATGGTCAACATAAAAATGATAAAACCTTCGTGTAGATGTTCAGGCAGTGTAATAGATTCCCTGTCATCCTTTCCAGATAGCCAAAGTAGGATCTGGGAAAAATTCCTGTGGTCATTCCTCTGCACAAATCTGATCTTCAGATAATGGACAACATGAAGTGATTGCAGTAAGGTGAGAGAATATGGCCCAAATTTTAATATTCTGTTCCATTTTTTTCCTGACACTTTGATTCAAACTTATTTCCTTGACATAGAAGGAAACCTGTGTTTTCTCTTTTTAAAGATTCATTTAGACAAAGCCAACTGGAAAAACAAAACAAAACAAAACAAAATAAAACCAAAAACAAAACAAAAACAAAACAGAAAAAAAATAAGAGGTGATTAGAAAAAGACAAGATGCAAAGTGTGTTTTATAAATAGATCTTGAATATACTTATGGTTTTTCTACCTGTTGTGTTGTTTCAAGAAAATTATTAACTCATACAATCATAAAATTTCTCAGATAAACAGAGCTTTCAGTATTGGGCTTCAATTTCTCATCCTGATTTCCCCTTTGCCCAATTTCTCTCACTACTCATGACGCACAGATAACGATGGTTTGATTAGGTAACCTAGAAATATGTAAAACTCTTGCCTGTAGTCTCTACAGTAATACTCCCTATTTCCCAAAGAGAACCTTCTCCTTATTAAACACAAATCCCCTCATTTGCTGAAGGGAAAAGCTCAGAACACCTCCTCACAGAGAAGCAAAGAACTACCAAACCCTTGAGCCCTTGGGAACATGCGCACAATCCAAAAGGAGTTTTTTCCTCTCCCCCTCCCCTGCTCCTCAGGTGTAATGACTGAATGGTGGGCCCAACATTCTTATTATAGCTTCTTTCCACAGGTCAGTGAATCTGTAATTATTTTGTGCACAGTGACTTGACTTTACCATGAAGAGGTTTTTTAAGGAGTTTCCTAGAGGGTGGGAGTTTATAATCTATATCCTTTCAGACAGAAAAAGCATTGAACTTTCTGCTTTCTGCACAGTGGCCCAGCTTTCACAGGAGTAATGAGGATGTCTCCCTTCCCACGGATTCCTAAAAAAATCTTTCAGTCCACTGGTTTGTTCATATTAATATGGGCAAACAAAGCTAAAATTTTCTTAGAAGAGAATTGAAGCCTCCATCGAGGCGTCTGAAATAGCTCTGACCACTCATTATTTAACAGACGGGAACAAAGAACAGGTAAAAACACTTTCTGATTGCATCTATTTTAAAAATAGGATCTAAAACTGCATTTAGGAGGAAACCTATCAATGTGTAGAATGTATACTCTAAAACTCTCAGATCAAATCCATAACAGTGAGAGCTCAGTAGTGGAATATAGTTGATGGCTATGATTTGGCACTTCTGTAGTTCTGAATACAGGACTAGGTCAGGATTTTAGAGTAAAAAGTGGGTTCTTATAGGTATTAAAGCCCCTGTTTTGGCAACCTCAATAGGTTTCTATGAACAATAGTTTTGAGATGGGTGCCTAAAAAATTTCTAAATATTTTTCATGCCACAAAATCTTTTTCTGTTCATATGACAACATAATTGTGCTAGTGAAAAAGGATTTCCAGAAAAATGCTTTGTTCACACACTTTTCCTAGCTCAGTCATTTACATATATGTAGTGTAGTCTTGTCGCCAAATGCGAAGTCACAGTTAGGAAGTAACATTCTAAGAGAAGGGCAATGCTTTCTGATGGATAATTACAATATTGCTGATGTATCTTTTTTTCTATAGCTCTATGCTGGAATGAAAAATCATTTTATGCAATTTAATCCTGGAATATCCTGGCAAGATCTCCTTTCTTGAACTACACTGCCATGACTTTTTCTTTTTTTTTTTTTTTTTTTTTTCCTTTTTATGAATAGACTATTCAGAGAACTTTTAAACCCATTCAGGACTCAGATCTGCTTTAAATATTGTAAAATACTCCTGCTGAATTACAATTATCTAGCCTGTTTAATTTAATCAATTAAGATTATTAAGTGCATCATAACGCTGTACACAAAGAGACAATACTCATAAATCACTAGACAGTGTAAATTAATTGCCACAGGTAGCACCCTGCCAATAGCACATATAATTACTTTTTTGTCATACAGAGTGGACTATCAGAAAGTTGCTGCTAGCATTAAAGAGAGAAAGAAAAATGAGTATGTATGACAAAATGGCTAGAATGTTTGCAAATTTTCTATATCTGCATTCCACTTATGAACTACATTTTTCTGGGTCTTCATCTTCTATATCTATAGTTATCTCTCACATCAGGCCTAACTCTCTTTCTGATTGAACTGGCAGTACGACACCAATGGAACAATGCCTTCCGAGCCACTAACTGAAAAAGACAACTTTGGATAAACCCAGACCTACATGTTATTGATTCAGTAAAAAGACCAGGAGCAAAAGGAGGCACTTCTTTACTCTTCAGAAGAGTAGCAGGTAGAAGACATGAAGCTGGAAAAGACAGGTAGAAATGGAAATTAATGTTGCTAACAGAAAAATAGTTACTAAAACTCAACAAGCTCAGATTTACAGGGAGCTGATATAAACTGTATTCTTCACCCCTCCTTCCGAAGTGTCAGCCAGCATAGTACACGGATGTACCACGTGGTCATGGCAATGTGGCCTTTCCATTCAAAGCAGGGTTCTATCCTGCCTTGCATTGCCTAACTCAAATCCTTTTGAAATCAATTTAAATATTTCTATCAACTTCACTATTGAATGGCCACATGAAATCTTCACTCATGGGAAGCACAAACACTAAAATCTTCACAGGATCAGTGAGATGGGGGAAAAAATCATGCAAGCTACTTATTTCCATTTTTACACACCTTTCCATGGAAAACCTTGAAAAATTAGCTGCGGTTGGAGACAGAACTTTAATAAAAGTTCTTTGTCGTTGCACCTTTATCTTCTCCTATTGTCTCCTCTGATATTTGTTATGATTATTAATGTATGAGATGAAAATATAAAATAGAATCATAGAATAACTTAGATTGGAAGGAATCGCAGAGGGTGATGTCCAAAATCCAACTCAGAGCAGGAGTAACTTTGACATTAGATCAGAATATGTGCATGGATGGAGGTTCTGCAACCTCTATGGGCAAACTTAAGCTTTCAGACAGAATGTATGATTTTGAGAATTTTTTAAAATGTTTAAAAGTAGCAATGAAACTTTAAATATGGTCAAGAAAAAACAATAACTGGGCACTCTGTGAATCAGGAAGGAAAGACGTTTGCCTTGGCTTGTGCCCTTGTTGGCTGTTCCTGTTTCCCTGTCTTATCCAACCAAAAAGTAAGACAAACGCTCTAAGTTTGATTAGTTGCTGGAAACAATGCACACATATATGTTATATATATATATATATACTGTTTCCTGCCCCTGCAGTCACTATTCAGTAAAACAATTATGCATTTGCTTCTCATTACTTACTTGCTTTAAAAGTGACTTGCACTTGGCACGTGGTGCTGAACTGAGAAGCATTTGAAGAAGTGCATGTATGTTTTAGGGGGAAGCTGGTAAAAAACATTGTTGGAGCACAGAAATACAAACTCCAGGAGAGAATAGCTTATTGGGAAAGATTTATTTAATGTTTTCCTTAAAAGTAAGAAAGAGCTTTGCAAAATGGTGATAAGAGGTTACCAAAAATGACAATGCTTTTACAACCCCTCTGCATTCACCTTGGGGAGGTACAAATAAACACTAACAAATGCAATATATTGGAGAGCTGTGCCATAATTTTATTTGCTTGTCAGAACTGCATGTTGCAGCTAACTGAAAACTTGTCTGAGGTGTGAATGTAGCACTTTATATTATTAATTTATCATTAATCACAATTATCATGATTATTTTGCCTAACTATAAAGAGCAATTTTTGTGATTTTTTTTCTCAAAATGAAGTGTATTTTAATACTCCAACACATGAGAGAGTCCCAAACTGTGAATCCACATCTGACAAAATGAAAGAATCCCGATCTTTACAAAAAGGATGCAAGCTCTAGTATTGAGACAAAATTTGTAACTGTTAGCTGCAAAAGCCTCAAGGAGAGCAAGATTTAAAATACTTATACAGTATTTCCTCAATGTGTGAGGCTTAGGAAAGGAAGAAGGACTTTTTCCATTACCTACATTAATTTTAACTCTCATTTTGCTCCCATTCTGTATTGTAGAACTTCTTTCCTTATCACTAGACAGGTTTCAGTCCCCAGGAAAAACATGAGAAAAGTCCTCTTGAAGGCCATTTCAGGTATCCTGAAGGAGTAGAAAATTATTGGGAACAATGTGGCTCTGGCAGCATTAAGTGTCAACAGCATTCTGGGCAATATTAACAGGAGCATAGTCAGTACATGAGAGTACCAAATATTCTGCTTTCTTCTGTGTTTTTTAGACCACATCCAAAATGTTGCATCCAGTTTTGGGGCCCTGATACAGGGAAGATGTTGGTCAACTGAAGCAAGTAGAGCAGAGGGCCACTGAGATAGTTGGGACTGGAGCACTTTTACCCTGTGAGGAGGGACTTAGGAAGCTAGGCTTGTTCAGCCAGGAAAAGGATTGCTGCAGGGAACCTAAAAGGAGCTCCCCGGTGCTTATGACGGGGTTACTGAGAAGATGAAGCCAGTGTCTTTACTAAGGTGCACAGCAGAAGAATGGGACAATGGTCATAAATTGACGTAGGGGAGGTTCTGACTGAATATAAGAAAAAAAAATTATTAGGGTAATAACTGAAAATGGTTGCCCAAGTGATTGCAGGTTCTTTCTCTTTGGAGGTTTTTAAATCCAACCATACAAAGCCCTGAGGCATCTGGTCTGAAATCAGTGTTGATCCTGTTTTGAGCATAACCATGGATTAGAGACCTCCCAAAGCCCTTTCCAATCTGAGTGATTCAGCAACTCCATAATTTCAATGGCAGCAGCCACTAGAAGAGTCCAGAAGCTGCTAGACTAAATACTTAGGGGCCTCACAATTTCTAAGGAATCACGCAGTGCATGTGGATAGCCCAACAATGTTCAGGTTTTGGCTTCCTCCTCTGAGAGAGCTTTTCCTCCAGCAAAGAGCATGCAATTAATCCCATGATGGGATTCAACATTTTCCCAGCTAAATCAGAATGCAAAGCACGTCCATTTTAAGTGTCATTTGTTGCAGAGCTAGTGCATTAAAGCTGCCTGTCCCACTCTACTCTTAAGTCTCAGTGTTGTATTTTTCCTAGACAGATGCCAAATTGATAAAAATCTGATTTTTCAGCACAGCTGTTCCAATTGAATCCTCATTGCCACAACCACATTAGAAAACAAAAAGAGGTAAAATGGTTGGAAAATATTTTCTTTCCTACTTAATATCCAGATTGTTGGTGTGAAGGTCTCTAGTCTTTGTCTTGGCTTCCACTTGCAAACTGGGCATTGACATCTGCTAATCGCTAGCTTCTAAGGGAATTGAGTTTAAAACATACTGTGCATACAGTGCCAAATTCACTGTGTGTCACAAAGGCAAGATTGTTTTCTTCCTCCTGTTTTGTATTTACAGCTAAAGCAAATTGGAAGGAAACTAGTGACTATCATGAACTGGAGAATAAGAACAATAGATATAATCAAATAACACTTCACTAATGGATCCAGTTGCAAAAAATGATTTAGCAGCTGCTGTCTCAGAGCATCTACATAAGCCTCTTTTGATCCCCAACTTTGGACTGTGTATGGAATAAGCAAGCTATAAAAAATGAACTTTATTAAAACTGTACTACATCCAGAACCCTTCAGCCAAAGGCACACAGAAAGTACCCCAGAGGCAGCTTGAACAAGAGTATCCTGGAGCTACTCATGGTATATTGAAGAATTGTGCATCAGGGTGCAGTGGAGTTCCTGAGAGTTAAATGAAAGATAAACTGAAAAGGATCCTTTACCTGCCAAGACTTGAGTTCAGCTTCCTGAGTTTTTCTTACAACAGCACAGCTGATGACATCACTAGACTCCAAAGTAGAGCAGCGTAATTTTTCCTAGAATCTGGCCTCTCTGTGAGAGAATGAGGCAAACAGGCAGAAACCCCCAGCTACTAATCACTGCTTTCTGCACTTTGTGAATTTAGATTTGGTTCCCCTTTCTCTCTTTAAATCAGAAGAAAAGACAATAGCTTACCCTGCAGAGGTGCTCTTGTGATTAGTTAAAAGTGGAGAAAAAGTGAAGAGCTTTGTGAATGCCAAAAACATGATCATTCTCCCACCCACATGAGTGTTAATCTGAAGTTACTGGAGTCTCTGGTGTCAAACAGCTATAAGCAAAAGAAGCACCAAACCGTAGCTGGCGTTATCGCCTTTCTATCTGGGAGGTTACAGACAGCTGCACTGGAGGAGTTTGCTTACTGCAATTTTTTGTTTTACTCATTTGAATGTACTTTTTCACTAGAGTGTTGTGCCAAATGCAACAGGGGCCTCCTACAGAGGTCTGTAATCCTTAAATGCTCTTTCAGTCTAGTGCTGGTGCACTAAAAAAGGGGAAAGTTTCACCTCAGCAGCCCTCCTCCACTTTGAAGATAGCATACCTACATCTCGAGTCAACCAGCATGCTATCAGGACTGCACTGCACTGTTTCTCATGTGGTCAGAGAAAGTTTGTGTCTGCCCTAGAAATGGCTCTGTAAGCACAGAGGGTAGAATAAAGCCCACCTAGATAGCACACTGATTTAGGCACTGCCAAAATGTTGGGCACCTTCTTTTGGGGAGAGACAGTACCAGCAAGCCAGTGCAATCCAACATCGTCACAAAAATTTTCCTGTACAAGGCACAGAAAGAAGACTCTTCCATGAGCAGAAAAAAGTGTATTGGTAAGCTTTCCTTTCTTCATTGACCCATCGAGAATCTAGGGACCCCCAACAGGGAAAACAGTCTGTTTCATGTTTGTATCGGTTACCCTTAGTGTCCCAAATATGAATGAGAACGATGAGACACTTACATCTGCTTTGGATTGCTTGAGAAACAGGAGAGGCTGCCTCTCTCTTCCCCTGGGCCAGAATAATTAGCAGGATAAGAAAGGACGATTCATCTGGCTGTTTCTAGGAAAGCAATGACATTCTAATTTGCCTATTTCTTAAACTCTAGGTAAATGTTTTATCTGTGTTGATGGACCATTGAACAGAATTAATTATTCTTTACAAAGCCAGCACACTGGATTGAAAATGACAAATGTTTACTGCAGAATATGATGCTTTTTCAACATTTAGGCATCACTTTTAAGTAATAGGCTCACTTGACTGCTTTTATTAGGTCATCCCTGCCTACCTTAACTATGTTTTTCATGCTGAAGAGGATATAAGGCAGGTGAACAGGAAAGAAACCTCAGTGTGATGGACATGCTCAGGGCCAGGACCCCAAGGGCACCAATAGGTCTTAGTGACCCTGACCAACTTCCCTTGGGACCCCCACCTACCCCCTGCCCATAGGCCAAGGAGCTGCATGTCAGCTCAGTCCAAGGCCATCAGTCCCAGCTGGGCCTGCCACAGGTGTGCATGTCCTCAGCCTTGTCTCTGGTTTCCCGAATAAACCTCGGAGCTACGTTGTACCTGACACCACCACCAGATGGACTTCAGACTACACTGTATCTTGTCTGCAGCCTGTTCCTGGCCCCATCTCCTTTTGACCCCTGCTGGGCTCCTGGAGGGATACAGGACCTCTTGCTGCCAGGGTGTGTCAGTGAACCTTGATACCAGTCCCTGTCTCTGCCCACCATGTTCAGCCCCTGCAGGACTGTGCCCTATTGGTGAGAGCACAGACTATGTGGGGTCACTCGTAGCTCCTGGCTTGTCCCCCTCATGGTGCAGCCACCCCTTGCTGCACCAAGACACTCAAAAAAGAATGAAACTTTTCTCTTCTAAATGTAATCCCAGATCCCAAATTTAATTTGCACAAATTTTAAAATAGTGTTAGGTAGAGAAGACCATTTTGTTTCCCTCAATTGTTACTTACTCTGTCATTGCTGGATCGATGGGCCAAGGCCAATAGTTTGAGCTTCAGCAAGGCCAAGTGCTGAGTCCTGCACTTGAGTAACAACAACCCCATGCAGCACTACAGGCTTGGCAGGAGTGGCTGGAAAACAGCCCGGGAGAAAAGGACCTGGGATTGTTGATTGACAGCTGGCTGAACATGAGCCAGCAGTGTGCCCAGGTGGCCAAGAAGGCCAACACCATCCTGGCCTGCATCAGGAATAGTGTAGCCAGCAGGACTAGGGAAGTGATTGTTATATTATTCAGCACTGGTGAGGCCATACCCTGAGTACTGTGTTCAATTTTGGGCACCACAGTATATGAAGGATATTGAGGTGCTGGAGAGGGTCCAGAGAAGGGCAACGAAGATGGGGAAGGGTCTTGAGAATAAGTCTTATGAGCAGCAGCTGAGGGACTTGGGTTGTTTAGTCTGAAAAAAAAAAAAAGGAGGCTGAGGGGAGACCATATTGCTTTCTACAACTACCTGAAAGGAGGTTGTAGAGAGGTGGGCATTGGTCTCTTCTCACAAGTTACAACTGATAGGACAAAAGGAAATGGCATCAAGTTGCACCAAGGGAGGTTTAGCTTAGACATTAGGAAAACCTTGTACACTGAAAGGGTTATGAAAGACTGGGACAGGTTGTCCAGTAACCATCCTTGGATGTATTTAAAAGCTGTCTAGATATGGTGCTCAGAGACACGGTTTAGAGTTAGATAACGTGGTAGAGTTAGATAACGGTTGCACTTAATGATCTTAAAGGCCTTTTCCAGCCATAACAATTCCATGATTCTATGATTCTATAATTGTATCTTACTTAGTCTGTGTTCAGTCTTGGTTAATGAGATATTTCAGAGAAGACAAGGGGTTCTGCTGAGGCAAAAGTTTGTTATCATAACAGTGTAAACAGGACATTTTATATTACAGTGTCTATTTGTTCTTCTTGACTCTTCAAAAAATAAAAAAAAAAAGATGGTGAAGTCATCCTTTTCAGTGTTTCAGTTCATCAGCATTGCATACATCACTGACATCACTTAACTCTGATTTAGAGTCATGAGGCTTCACTTTCCAGAAGTGCCCTCAGCTTTGTTTCCATGTTATGACCAGGCACATTTTTCCTCATTAAAAAGGAAGGATCTTCTACATTTGTTAAATTAATGATATGACACCCCTGTGTAATATTCTAATGTAGATTATCCTGTACCAAAAACTATCCATAGGGAAGCAAGTACTGAGCAATCATTTTTTCTATGAGTAGAGAAAACATTAATGGTAATAAAATGGTTGAGCTCAATATTGCTACTTTTACTACTGGTAAAGCAAACTTTGCAAAAACATGGCATTACTTTCATTACCTGCTTATTCGTTTTCAGATTTCACATGACAAAAAATATCCAAATATCCCCTATTTCACCAACATTTCAACAATAAAATGGAAAAAAAAAAAACAGTCAGGTCAGAGTTCTTTATATATTTTAATATCAAATTTCCAAACAGTTAAAATGTGGTTAATATCTCTATTTCCCTTCTATAATGAAGCAAATAACTAAAGAGAAAAAAAAAAGTTATTCTTTTGCATATATCTGGAAGATAAAACTTATTAAGTGTCAAGTAAATTTAGTCCGTTCAACTTGAATGCACTTGTAAAAGCAGTGACCTATTAGGAAATTAATCATAGAATCATAGAATAATTTGAGTTGGAAGGGACCTTAAAGATCATCTAGTTCCAAACCCCCTGACATGGGCAGGGACACCTCCCACCTGACCAGGTTGCTCAAAGCCCCATACAACCTGGCCTTGAACACCTCCAGGGATGGGGTCTCCACAACTTCTCTGGGCAGTTTGTTCCAGTACCTCACCACACTCATAGTTAAAAATGTCTTCCTAATATCTATTCTAAATCTACTCTCTTCCGGTTTGAAGACATTACCCCTCGTCCTATGACTACATGCCCTTGTAGAAAGTCCCTCTACAGCCTTCTTGTAGACCCCCTTCAGATACTGGAAGGCTGTTATAAGGTCTCCCTGGAGCCTTCTCTTCTTCAGGCTGAATAACCCCAACTATCTCATCTTGTCTTCATAGGAGAGGTGCTCCAGCCCCCTGATCATTTTCGTGGCCTTTCTCTGGACCCACTCCACCAGGTTCATGTCCTTCTTATGTTGAGGGCTCTTGAGCTGGATTCAATATCCCAGGTGGGGTCTCACCAGAGCAGAGCAGAGGGGCAGAATCACCTCCCTTGACCTGCTGGCCATGCTTCTTTTGATGCAGCCCAGCATATGGTTGGCCTTCTGGGCTGTGAGCGCACATTGCTGGCTCATGTTGAGTTTCTCATCCACCAATAGCCCCAAGTTCTTTTCCTCAGGGCTGCTCTCAATCCATTCTCCGCTCAGCCTGTAGGTGTGCATGGGATTGCCCCAGCCCTCATGCAGCACCTTGCACTTGGCCTTGTTGAACTTCATGAGGTTTGCACAGGCCCACCTCTCCAGTCTGTCCAGGTCCCTCTGGATGACATCCCTCCCCTCTAGCTTGTCAACTGCTCCACACAGTTTGGTCTCGTCAGCAAACTTGCTGAGGGTGCACTCCATCCCAACATCCATGTCACCAACAAACCTGGTAACGTTATGAAAACATCCTCTAAAATTTAATTAACAAAATAGATATTTCCCCCAAATTTTAATCATTTAATGAATAAGTATGATATTATCCCAATTATCAAGGTCTGTAAGATGCTTAAAAAGTGTAGTATCTGCTATAAGTTTTTGTGAAATTCTATTCTTTTAAAGCAGAATAGTTTTTCTGCTAATTTTATGAGAGCAGATCCTGACACTTCATTAAAATTCCATACAACCTACTGCTGGCTTCATTCTATTAAATTTCATAGGACTTCTCCATAAAGATTTTGTCATATCTTATTAGGACCCACTATCTGATTAAAAAGAGTCTGGTGTTCCCTTTTGTGCATATGCACCTGCTGGAGATGAACTGATGGTGTCAACTTGTACTATAATTGAGGGTAAATGTAAGATATTATTTGTTGGTCTTGACTTTGAAATTCATTTTTATCTGATATACAAATTCTGTAGTCAAAGTCAGCTTTGAAATAACCTTTTTTGCAGAAGAGTTTTTGCAGTAATATTAATGAATGGGATGACTGGAAGAATTGCATATTCTGCATTACAAAAAAATAATTATGCATTACCTAAAGACCCCGCCATAGTCATGGTAGTGTGGACTATGTTGTATAGGTATTTCTCTCCACCCTCCCCAGTGGAGAGAACTAAGCTTTGTGCTGATTAGAATAAACTTTTAATGGGAAGAATGTGTGTCAGTATTGACAAGCAACAAGCAGAATTTTTGGCAGGCTAAACACATAAGCTACTGTTCTTCTTGCTAAAGAAATCAATTTAAAAAAAAAAAAATCTTTCTCTTTCATACAGCATCAATTACTACATTTAGATCATTTTTGCATTAGTCAAACTGAACTAATCAGATCTAATGACCCATCTGTTCTTAAATCAAAAATAGCACTTTTCACCAAAAAGATGCACTAATACATCATGTAGAAATATCTACATTTAATTTAACTTGTAGGTGAGAAAATATGTTTCAGCAGAAAGGCAGATGAGCCCCACCTTTTAATTTAAGTCAATTTAACGTTTTTTTTGCATTGATAATAGTGGATTATTATTTTTTTTTTGTAATTTTATCTTTTCTTTAAGAATGATGATCCAAATAAGGTTTTTAGCCATTGAACTAAGATTTCTTTCTTGTTGATCTACAGCGGCTATACAGGGTGACATTCAGGATCTACTGACAACAGAGGGAGTTTTGCCAATAACTACACCAGTTCCAGGATTTCACTCATGAGCCATAAGTAAACCACCTGTAATCTTCAACCAAGCAGATGATAATTCTACTTATGTGTCACGCATTTTCATATCTTCATTTAGATTATTTTAAATAGTGGGTTCACAGAGAGGCAACCATTTGCTTTCCTGATATAAAGCTTTCAAAGTGACTCTGTAAGAAATCTTTGATTCTAACGGGATAAGTTATGAGTGCTCTACACTAAACATGTTTCATATAATAACATAATTGCTGTAGTTATACAATTTTAATTCTTTAGCCTCTGGCATGGGCTGAATTTGATTTCTAAATTCATAAGAGTCCATTAAGAAATTCCAGTGATTTTTTCCCTGCATCATGTCATAACTTTGTTTTCCTCTTACTGAAAGAGAAAAATAAAATTTCAAACCTATGTACAAAAACAACAGGAAAAAAAGTGTGGTGGTATGGAACTGCTATATCAGGGTTGCACATTATGTGGTCGGAACTAGGTGATCTTTAACGTCCCTTCCAATTCTAACCTTTCTGTGATTCTATGAAACTACTGCTGAATATAAGAATAAGTTGAGTAGAACTGGTGCTAGTTTGCAGGGGAGGAGGATAGTCCTTTTCTTACAATCATGCAACATTTGCTAATGGTGAAGGAGGGTTAAGTCTGCTTCCACTTCTCCACTTCACAGCAAGTGAGAACAAGGTCCTAAGAAGGTACCTTTGCTTGAGAAAAGCTCTCCAGAAGCTCATTGGCTGTGTACTTCTTACCCATATTGTCCTGTACTGCTTTGCTAGACACTGTAATATAAGCTTTCCCTCTCATTTTTGTCTTCTTGTGTTAGGTAAACCTGACTTAGAGCTTATTGATTTTTGGAACCGCTGGTGAATTTATTTAATGGACGTGCATGAGGCATTCAAACGCAACTACACCATCCTGGTTTGGCACAGCTTCAAGAAATTATAGTCCTCAGAAGCTGTTCAGACCTGCATGTTTGTAACAGTTAGTTACTGGTGATTATGGTAAAAAGAGAACGATGTGCAAAAGATATTTAATTGAAACAGTATTGGGGAATGTTCACAGGCATTGGAACTTGATAATACATTCTGTTAAATCGTTATAACAGCCCCTTCAACAGTTTTGAGCTGGGCCAAATAGTGCTCTCTGAAATAATTTCAAGGCACAGTGGTGGAGTTAGCATAGGCCAAGGACCATTCCCAGTCTGGATGCAGCTGTCCTGTTGTGGAGGGAAAAAGAATTTAACAGTTTGGCCATGAGCTATTTGGTGCCAGCTGAGTTCAAGGCCAAAGAACAGTTCCGGGCACATTTATTAGCATAACTATAGCCAAAATAATCCAAGTATTGTACATTTTGGCTACTTGTCCCCATTCTCTTCCAGCCCACCGCTCACAATTTTAATGCCCTGGAAGCAAGAAAAGGAGTTAGCATAAACTGGTTTCAATCCACAGAGCCACACATGAATTTATACCTAAAATCACCAAAAGATTCTCCTTCTAAAGCAATTAATATGGTAGAATAATAGATTCAAATTGATGCTTATCAAGCTTTCAACTGAAGCATTTCAGTGGAAGTGTTTCTGGACTCTAGGGTCATCTAGATCCTCCAGGAGTTTTGTCTTGAGATCATCACAGTACTCCTGGGAATCCTTTGAGAAAGATCAACGTGCTACTGCTGACAGGAAAGAACAGCCACCCGAACCCATGAGTTCCAGCAAGCTCTAGCAGCTTCTCACAAGCTCTGACAGTCAGCTGTCAAAAAAGTGCAGTGAGCTTTTGTTCCAGGTGACTCCTGGTTGGGGAGAATCAAGCCCCCTTTCAGCAGGTGCTAGGGAGAGGTTTACAGAAGTGCTGGCTCAGGACACAGCTTCCAGATGTGGAAGGAACTAACAGAGGTGGCAGTTTTTGCAGGAGGAGCCAGGAGCTTTGCTGAGAACAACATACATAGGCTCAGTGGTGGCGGTGACATCAGAATCATGGCCCAGACAGAGAACACAATGGAGGAGCTCTCAATGGAGGACACAGACCTGCAGACTTGGGGCTTCAGGGGTGCCTGGGGCCTCTCACTGGGACTGGGGTCAGTGGGTGAGGTCCTTGCCTACAGGAGGTGTACGCTGATGAATGGTCTGTGTTGCCAAGGAAAAGAGCTGCCAGAGAAGGTAGGCAGACTTCACAGCATCAGAGATGATGAGAAAGTTCACTGAATCTTCTCCAAAACCCTGCAGACACAAGAGCCTGAAAGCCCAACGGGCAGAGGCAAAGGCAGAATCTGTGCATATCTGGGGGGGAAATTAAGACTTCCATGAAGACGAAGGCTGGAAGCTTGTGACTTTTGGCACCAGAAGGACAGCTCCTTTTCCCACTGCAAATCTACAGCTACAGAGTAGGTCAGTGCCCTTGTAGCAGATGAAGGGCTGGGAGCTCTGTCAAAGAAAACACCCAAGTTGGCTGAGCCTGAGCAGCAGGAGGAAGTAGTAGTAGCTCCTATCTGCTAAACTCACCTCTCCCCTAGGGAAATTTACTGCTTCTTAGCACTCAGATCCAGGACCTTGGGGAGAAGTTGCTGAGGCTGATTAGTTCTCCTGTTACCACCCACTGCTGCTCTTCCCTGTGTGCGCTGGTACTTCCAGGGGGCACCTGGAGTATATCAAGTGTGACTGTGTGACTGGGAGAAAGAGCCAAGAGCATGGAAGCCCAGGTGGTTCTCTCCTTGATCCTTCTGGTAACAGGAAAGTACTTTAGAAGGACTGGTTGGATCCCCCAGTCAACACCTAGGTGCACACTGACTGTGGACAACAGAGATTTGGCCTTTACAACTATGGAACCATTTTGGAGGATCATGGTGGGAAGAGACAGGATCCATCTGACAAAGTAGAACAGAAGCACCTTTGCCAAGAAGTTGGTGAGAAATGCCTTAAGACAATGACAATAGGAGCGGAAAATGACAGCCAACAATAAACTGAGGAAGTGGTGCCAGCTTATCAGACTGGCAAGGAAAGGGTCCAGGGTAATTTGAAGGGGAGAGGCATCACAAACAATATTGCTACAGTGATAACACAGCAGGGCACAAGCAAACCAGGAGGTTTATGGAGTACATTGGTGACAACTTCCTAACACAGGTGACTCAAGAAAAATCTCTGCTGGACCTGGGACTTACAAACAAGGAAGAACTAGTTGGGGATTGAAGGTGGGGTCAAGTTTGGCAGCAGTAACCATCAGATGGATCACAAGAGGGAGGAGCAAGGCAAATAGGATCACAACCGTGGACTTCAGGAGAGCATCATTGGCCTGTTCAGTCATCTGCTTAGAAGAACCCCACAAGATATGGTCCTGGAGAGAAGGGGGAGTCCTGCAGAGCTGACTGATTTTTCAAGAATCAGCTCCTCCAAACTCAAGAACAGTCCATCCCCATGTGGAGAAAGGCAAGTAAAGACAGTGGGAGGTTTGCATGGATAAACAGGAAGCTTTTGAAATACATAAAAAGGGAAGCACATAAAAAGTGGGAGCAGGGTCAGGTAACTCAGAAAGGCTATAGGGACATTGCCCAAACATGTCAGGACAGGATTAGGAAAGTTGAAACCCATCTGGATTTGTATCTGGTGAGGGATAGGAGGTGCAACAAGAAGGGCTTCAACAGCTGCATCACCAACAAAAGAAAGCCTAGGGAAAATGTGGACCCACTGCTGAATAGGGCACAGGACCGGATGAAAAAGAAGGACATGGAAAAGGCCAAAGTACTCTTCAAAGTGTTGTCTTCTCCTCAGTTTTTACTAGTAAGGCTAGCGGTCCCTGCAATCAGTCAAAAAGTCTGGAGCAAGAAAGACTCCTTGATGGAGGATGATCAGATTAGGGAATGTTTAAAAAATCCTGTAAGAATACTGAGCAAGCTGGTCAATGTCTTTGTGAGTCTACTTTTGATTATCTTCCCATAACATCTTCCTAGAAAAACTGATGAAATATAAACTATATAAGGAGACAACAAAGTGGGCTGAAAACTGCATGAAGAGATAGATTCTCTCAGTGGTGCCCAGTGACAGCATAAGAGGTAATTGACACAAACTGAAATACAGGAAAATATTTTTCTGCCACTGTACAAAGTAATATCCATAGAAGAGTGATTATTCCTTTATTCATTACATTTTTCCTATTTGAAGAGTGAACATACATCAATAGCAAGAATATATTGGTGTCTGTTAATGTTAGCTCATTGACATATTCATTTTTCTGCTCCTGAAAAGGTTATTCTAATGATGGGTGAAAGTCAAAAGAAGTTCAATATTGTAAGCAATATTGATAAATGTGTGGTTGCTTAAATAGTTTATTCAACGTAGATCGATTTTTTTGTAATTTTTGTGCAACCAGTAGCTGTCTATTTCATTATTTTTCTTTTTTTTTATTTTTTAACGTATGTGTTTACCATCTCAGAAGCCCAATATTTCTTTAAATATTTCCTGTCCATTTATTTTTATTTACTTTTTTCTGGGCCAGCTTGGGAATCATTGCTCTGTGCACCATGTGGCAAATGTGTAAACATGTGAATGAAACAGAAGATTGTAGTGGTTTTTCTTGCTCAGGAAGATGTCGCTGGAACTAGATTATTACAACATCATGAGTTGTTCAGTGTGGGCCAGTCACTGAGTCTGCAAGTTTTTTTCGGTGCTCCTTTTTATGTAGAGGTGCGAATTATGCCTCCATGCAAAATGACGTAGTTTCCCTTGATGTCCTTTTCATATGTTCATTAGTACATTACTGATCACCAAAAATTTCATAAAGATTCATTGTCTCACCAACGGTATTGGTTATTCATTTTCATTTTATGTTTGCAAATATATAAATAAAAATGCAATAACGAAACTTCACCAGATATAAAATCATACACACCAGGGGAACAAAGAAGACTTGCTTTTTTTTGATATTGTAGAGAGGGACTGAAGATTAATCTTTAAGCACTGATGTCTCCATTAATAAACGATGAAACCCCTATCTATAGAGAAATCCAGTATTATTAAACGTAATATTCAAACTGAAGATATTGGAAATTAGTTCCATTTATTAAATGCACAGAAGAAATAAAATTTTATGCCTTCTTGGTATTAACCAAATCATAAGTTATTCTCTTTTCCTTTTCTATTTGGTTAAATCATTTTTGTTTTCTTTAATATTCAATTTCTGTAATATTTGTAGTAAATGGAGTATTTCCTTTCAATGTGCTTATTATTATATCTTTTATTATTTTGTACCTGCACCTGTTTTAATAACGAAGAATTAAAATTGTGTAACTGATACTCTTTACAATATTTTGATTGGCAACTCTAGTATTTATGTGTGACAAATATGCTGACAGCAAAAAGGATGGGAGTTTTAAGCAAAACCGCTATGCATAGGTCAGAGATCAGAAAACACATAGAGACAAACCAAGGCTTTATTATAATTAATGAATTCTTCCTCCTTTTGCACTTTGCTTCTTTCCTAGTGAAGTGTCAAATAGCACGCAAGCAGCAAAATTTGTTATTCTATTTCTAATTTATCTGTTCAGTTTCTACGGCGGGGGGAGCACCCTAAGTCCATACTGAGATACAACAGTTTGTCACAATGTATTTTTCATATAATAGTGTGAAACCACATGAAAAAATTACCTAGAGGATCAATAAATTCCCTAGATAGGAAGTTCTCAGACATTTAAACTAAGGAACAAATGTTTAAAAAGGGAAATTTTCTTTATTTCCTGACCTGCAAATAAATCACTGGTAAAACTAAAGTCATTATTTTGTAATCTCTATTTTAAAGGCTTGTATTTTTCATGAATCTTCTTTGTGGTCCTGCAACAGTAACACATAAAACTCTGTTCCTTTTAAAAGGGAAAATAATAACCAAAATGCTAATGCCACTCTCCTGTTCAAACTGTCATAACCAGCCTACACCTATTGTGCAAATCTCACTTCTATGGGAATAGAGTTGTCAAATGAGAAATTTCTTACAGAATACTCACATACAGAAAACTTTGAAAAGAAACTTTCTATGCACGCAATACAAATCAGAAGTTAACTAATGTATAAATCGCTCTTCATCAGCTCTGATCAAGACGATTCATTCCTGATGTAAACTAAAATTGTAACTCTAGTGTTTTGATGAATGTGAATCACTCAGTGTGTAATAAAGTCAAGCTTCTCAGAGTTTCAGGTTTTTAAGTGGTATTTCTAATAAGTTTGTTCATAAATCTAAAATTTTGCTTAAAGCCTATTTGGCTGTTGGGCTTTTTATTCCGGGAGAAAAATGTTACCAAATTATATATATTCAATGTGCCTCTAGTAAACTAGAGGATCTTGAAAGACAACTACATACACAACCTGGAGTTATTTATCAAAAAGTTATTTCAAGAGATTAAAATGCTGAAAGTAGTTGAACTACACAGGAAGAAAACAGAGCATAGCCAGAACATCACACTAAACAGAGAGAGGAGTAGGCTGTGTGATCCCCATGGTGTCACACACATTTCTTATGATGAATGAGTTTCTTTCAGCATGGAAATCTAACTGTGGACTCATAGTGTAATTTAGACTGGAAGAGGCCTCTGGAGATCATCTGTTCCAACCCCCTCGCCTGCAGGGCCAACTTAGATCAGATTGCTCAGGGCTTCACCAGGAAAGCTTTGAATATTTCCAGCAGAGGACCCTCCACATCTCTGAGCCCCTGTTTCAGTGTCTGGCTACACTCATGGTGAATTTTATTTTCTTTTTTTTGCTAAGATCTGATTTCAGTGTTCCTTGTTGCAAGATGTGTTTGTTAACCCTCATCCTATCCCTGCCCACCTCTAAGTGTGACTCTGTCTTCTGTATGCCTTCCCATTAGTTGTAGACAGTAGTAAAATCACTCTGAGCTGCTTCTTCTCTGGGCTGAACAAACCCCCTTCCCTGAGCCTCTTGCTGTATGCCATGTGCTCCAGCCCCATTGGTGGCTCTCTCCACTTGACTCGAACCAGTGTGCCAGTGTCTTCTTTTGTGCCAGGGAGGCCAAACCTGGACACAGTGCTCCAGATGTGATCTCACAAGTGCCATCAGAGAAGACATTCCCTTGTGCTACGCTCTTGCTTGTACAGCATTGGCCTTCTCTGCTGCAAGGACACACACATTCAACTTTTGTTCACCAAGAATGTCCTTTTCTGCAAAGCTGCTGCCCTCCTGGCTGCACTGGTGAATGGGGTTATTCTGTTCAAGGTGAAGGACTTTGCATTTGGCCCTGTTGAACGTCATGAATTTTCCATCAGCGTACTTCTCCAAACCTCTGATGAGATTTCTCTAAACAGCAGCCCTGCCCTCCGATTCATGAACCGCTCCCTTAGTTTGGTATCATCTGTCAACTTATTGAAGGTGTATTATCTTAACATTCATGCTGTTAAAAGTGTTAAAACGGTGTTGGCCCTAGTATTTACGCCTCAGAACACTGATGACCAGCTGCCAGCCAGACTTCATACTCCTGATGAGCCTGGTTGTACATAAAATTTCCCCCCCTATCTTATTGTCCATTTATACACTCCATATTTCAACCATTTGGCTAACAGAAAACTACGGCAGACCACATCAAAGGCCTTGCTAAAGTTCAATGTATACAACATCCACTGCTCTCCCCTCCTTCACAGAACCGGACATCTAATCCTAGGAAGCTATCAGGTTGGTGAGGCGTGATTTGCCATTGTAAATTCATGCTGCCTGTCTCTCCTTGCCTCCAGGTGCTTGGGCATGGCTTCCAGGAGGATTTGTTCCATACTATTCCCCAGAACTGAGGTTAGGCTGTTGAGATACTATTTCTTGTTCTTCTTGAAGGTGGGCGTGATGTGTTCTTTTTCCACCAGGAACATGGACCTACAAGGCCAGCAGCAGACTTTACCAGTAAAAGCAAAGGTGAGGAAAGACAGTGTGAGTACTTCAACCTTTTCTAAGGACTTCAGCTTTAGATTAGTCAGGTTGTTTTAGAAGAAGATAATGTACACCATTCATTTATGGAGGGTAGGTTGCTATGAGAAGGAACAAGTAGATTGCCATGAGAAGGAACAGAGTGAGCTACTGCTATTGGAAGTGCAACAGCATCAGTAGGTATTAACAAATATAGAAGACTGGATTTCTCTGTACTTCAGTTAGGAAGAAGTCAATTTTTTTTTTTTAACTGGAAACATAAAAAAGAAATTATCAAAATCAGTTTATTTTAAAAAACACCTCAGTGTAATATGAACTTTCTCAGAAAAGTCTTTATTTAAGCCTAAGAAATTCCCATCAAAAAAGAATAAACTCCAGCTACCCAAAGTAACTAACCACACGGTGTTATCATTTTGAACAATTATTGAAACCTGAGATTTTGTATTCAGTATGAATCTTTGCAGTTACTTATTGATTTTCAGTTGCCCTGATTTTATATTGTTTAATATAAAACACAAAACACCTTATTTTCTGAATACATTTCACAAACTTTTTTTGTAGGAAGTAGTTTGCTGTATGTGACTGGTGCCCACAAAATTAAAGGGAATCATCCTTTCCTAGATTTTCAAAGGAAGCTAGAATATCTATATGAAGTACAATACAGAGTTTTGTTATATATTCAAGCAGTGTAACTCAAAATACAGGGAGGTCCCTTTAATTACCTTAGCGTGTAGATCTCCAGATCTTTCGAAAATAGTTATTTACAACTGTTCTCTCTTTGATAAATGAAGTGTGGGTTGTTGGGTTTTTTGCTTGCTTGCTTTTCTTTTTTTTTTTTAAAAAAAAAAAAAAAACAACCTATCTGTCTAAAAAAGACCCTCTGTGTATAATGGTTTAGTGGTTAGAATACTCACTCACAGAGCTAAAGAATTGGATTTTAAGCCCTTCTCTGACTGATGAGGTTCAAATCCACAAACCAATGTCTATTAAGACAGTGCTCCGACCACCTGATTATCATCCATTCTGGATGACAGAGTGAAAAGCACATTTCACCTTTCTTCCTGAAGCTGTTTTCTTCCATTGTGAGGAAAAGAACATATTTGGTTGGAGAAAGAGCATGAGAGGAAGCCTGACTCTGTAACATAATACTTAGGACTTTGCTCAGCAAAGTATTTGAATCCCAAAAGGGTTTCCATGTCTTGCATTAAAGAGATATTAAATAATATGAACTGAATATAATGCCTAGAGCTGAGACAAGAATACAGTACTCCTACTCCCAGAATGAGCACTCCAACCACGTTGTAGACAACTTATATATTTCTATGTTACTTTGAAAGCAGACCGTTATTTTCCATGCTGTTTCTGGACACTATTCAAATAAACAATTTGAGAATTCTGGAGTTAACCATTCCGAACCACAAAATGCCCGAGCTGAGCTAGACAAACAGCTCAAAGTATGTAAGAGTCCACCTTCGTGTCAAGTGACTTGTAAATAGAGGATCATTTCTCTAATAATTTCTTAAATATGACATTTAATTTACAAAGAACCTTGAACAAGTTCAGGAAACCAATCTGTGGGAGTCATATGCCTCATGCATTTTACAACCTGCAATCAGTATTTAGGGTATTTTCCAGAGTAAAAAAGAATTCATCTAAGTCTTCTGTTGGTTTTAAAAGTAGGAGGGACAGGTATGCTGTGAAAACAGTTCAAATCCCATGTATTGACACATGAAATAAGCAAGCAAAAAATTGACTCCAGGAAGCTGTCTCCAAGGAAAGCAAATACTTTGAAAGCCTGAATTCAGAAAAAAAATTACTGAAAATATTTGCCATGGATTACAACAAATGCTGTGTGAAGCAAACGCTTCATAAATGACATATACATAGGTGAAATCCTTATAAATGGACCAATAAGGAAGAAACCCTATTTGCTGAAATTTATAGGTATTGAGATATTAAAAAATCTAACTAGTGGCCAGACAGTTAGGCATAAACTTTATTAGAACATCAGATGTGAAGCTGTGAATTAGGACGATACTCATTGTGCTTGCAGCTGGAAATCTCATAAGCGAGAACTGAACTTCCAAGGAATACTGATAAAAGAATCTTTTTTTATCCTTCAGTATCCAATGTGAATTTGCATTCACACAAATGTAGCAGATGGAGGTCCTTAATTTGTTGCAGAGTTTCTGGGCAGATTAGATCTGATTTGTGCCTAATTTTCTTCCCCCACCGTTAGGTGGACCACCCCATCTTCTACCTGGTAGTTAAACTGATTATGTGTGAATAAGGTAGAAAGATCATTCACTTGAAATCGTATTACTTCCTTTCATTCTTCTTTCCCTAGTCTCTTCATCTAACTTAGGCTAAATGCCTTAATTCTAAAAGCATAATTTATAAAGCAAAAAGCTTATATTTCTTTAAATCATTCAGAGATCTTCCTAAAAATTGCCACTTCCCCTGTAGCTCGCGTTTGATATACTTCTTATTTGTTCTCTGTGGTAAGAACAATCTTTCTGTTCTGTATTTGTACAGCACTGATGAAAACAGGGATTTCCACCACCACAGGGCCATCTAAATACTGGTAAAGAGAACTAAAACACATCAAAGGTTTAAATTCCTAAAATAAGCACACAATGTGTCTCCAAAGACATTCTCCAAAGATCATCCTCCAAAGATATTCAGCTCAGAGATTTTTTTGGAGTATCACAAACATTAAAAAAGTCATAAACCCATCTTCTATGGAATTTCTAGCATTTGCCACTCTGTGACAGCACAGAAACCAAAAGGGGAAAAGAACAAGAAAGTTAATACATTCAGACACATATACTTTGTAATATTTGTCTTTATGCTATTCTGAGCCAAGTCGCTCACCCCAGTTGGTTTCTGCTAAGTTGCAGCTGCAGTGGCCAAAAAATCATAGCTTTGTACCTCAGTCTTTCCTTGTCTTGTGGTGTGAGTACTCCAAGACTGGAGAACAGGCTGAGATGGACCACAGACACAGTTTCTTCTTTCAGCACCAGGCAATAAGAAGAACAAACACTGTTGACTGCAAGTAATTGTGAGTGGAATTGCTCCCTCAGAAGACATTACTTCTAATGACACCATGAACTGAACAAGAGGCTAGAGTGGGATTTAGGAATCTTGGGTTATATTTCCTTCTCTATCAGAAATTCACAATGTGTACTCAGACAAATAACGTCACCTCTATTGGTTGTCCATGGCCACTCCTACCTTTAGCTTTCTCTTTCTTTTAGTTAGTAAGATTTATGTTCTGGTCCATGCCTGACACAATGGGATAATGCCCTTAGCTGAAGGCTGCCAGTGATACTGTAATACATAAAAATAATCATAGTTTTGAACAATTAATTTACCTTCAACTGAGTTAACATACTGGTAAAATATATCAACCTACCAGTTGAAGTAGGGGTACTTTAAGTACCCTGCAATTTAACTGATCAATTTCCATGACGTCTTTGATTTAGAAGTTTCGACAAATAAAAATTATTTAGTATACCGTCATCACTGTCTATGCTGCCAGTGCTTCTTTAATGTAGTAGTTATCTAATACTCTCCATTGAATCCTGTTTAAAATTGCTTACTGCGACAATGCAATTAGTGGCAATGGCAGAAGAAATGATGTTGGCAGAAGGAAAGAGCTAATTATGATGAAAATACTTGTGACAACATTGCCTTCCTGCAGTATATATATGTTTTGTATAAAAGTACACCTTTTATTCATTTAGGGGATTTTGCTGAAGGAAGCCCATATGTTATCATTAAAGACAGTGGAGACCTGGCCTTTTACAAGCTCCCACCTCCAAGGTTTCCTAGAGCAGAGTTTCTAAAACTACAGAATTATAGAATGATAGAATGGTTTAAGTTGGAAAGGACCTTGAAGATCATCGAGTTCCAACCCCGCTGACATAGGCAGGGACATCTCCCACTAGACCAGATTGCCCAAGGCCATGTCCAGCCTGGCCTTGAACACCTCCAGGGATGGAGCCTCAACAACCTCTCTGGGCAACCTCTTCCAGTGATTTACCACCCTCACAGTGAAAAATTTCTTCCTAATGTTCAATCTGAACCTGCCCTCTTCCAATTTAAAGCCATTCCCCCTCGTCCTACCGCTACTTGCCCTAGTAACAAGTCCTTCCCCAGCTCTCCTGTAGGCCCCCTTTAGGGACTGGAAGGCCGCAATAAGATCTCCCTGGAGCCTTCTCTTCTCCAGGCTGAACAGCCACAACTCTTTCAGCCTCTCCTCATAGGAGAGGTGCTCCAGCCCTCCGATCATCCTCGTGGCTCTCCTCTGGACACGCTCCAGCAGGTCCATGTCCTTCTTCTGTTGGGGACTCCAGAGCTGGATGCAGTACTCCAGGTGGGGTCTCACGAGAGTGGAGTAGAGGGGCAGACTCACCTCCTTGGACCTGCTGGCCACACTTCTTTTGATGCAGCCCAGGATATCACATGCTCATCCTTTAGTACAGTTCCTAGTACTGAATCTCTTCTGGATATTTTACTACATTCTTTTACACTCCATTCGTTTTAACCAAAGGGGTGAAATATCACTTGACTTCTTGAAGTTTTCTGTTCTTGCTGTTTACATTCAGATTTTGACATTCACTTCAGTGAGGAATGGATTTTGTCTCCAATGAACAATAAATCCTTATTTCAAAAATCCATTCAGTCCAAACTCTTGTAAGTTTACTTGGAGTTACTAAATTTGGAGATGTTTCATTTTCCTTTTCACTATTTAATGTCCACAGCAAAAAAACGAACAATGGTTTAAAAACTTTTTGGGGTCAAGAGTGACGATGACTGTTCCTCACAGCTTAGACTGCTGGTGGCAAAGCCTGCCAGAGAAGGGGAAAGATCTTTGCACTCTTATTGCTTTCTGTTTTAATTAATTTTTTACTACCATTTTCATGCTATATTTTAACAGATTTATCTTCTGAAACACTTATGGGGAAGGAAAGTACTTTTACTCCTACTTTACAGATAGGAACTGGTAAACAATATTGATAAGCAACAAAAAATTCAACTTAGATATAATTGTATCCTAGATACAGCTTTCCAATACAGGTCATTTTTTCCCAAATAACTGTTATGACGGGCTTGAGTACAGTTTGATCGTGTCTGATCAGCTGAATGGATATTGTAACATCTCTTATGAACCTGTAGCTCTTTTTCTTATCCATTCTTTTTGCTTAATGTAGAGCACTGCAATTTTTACATCATTTGTTGGTTCATTTCATTCATTACTGTAGTATACTATAAATTGACACAGATTTTTCACCCTAAATTTGGCCCAATCATTCTGTTAATCTTCCCATGGTCACTCATCACAAATTTCCATCTTCTAAGAAATTCACTCTAGACTAAACAGCTCCACCTAAAACATATGCCAAAGTCTGTACATCTTCCGTCTATTCCAGGTCCCCTGCTACAGGTGGGAAGGCTCTGGCCAAATCTCTCCCTCCCCCCCTCACCCCCTTTTTTTACATTTATGCTATTTTTTTGAACCTCAACATGCTCAGAAATGGCTCTCTATTATGTCCCAGATGGAGAAGGTTTAAAATAGAGAGTTATATTGAATCAGTTTCATGTGTCATATTGAAAACTATCACACCATTTTAACACATATACAGAGCTATGGGGTTTCAGAACATTGCAATGACATCTGACCAAATCAAAACTACTCTAGAGTGCCATCTTGTGGCACAGAGAGCTGGCCACTGAGAGCCACACACAAATTTATCCTCCCATGTGGCACTTGGTACTGGTACTATGTTTATTCCTGTGACCTGCAAACGTAACATTAATTCAGTCTTAAGTTCAGAAACTTCAGAAACAGGTGGCTTGGAAGGCAATATCACAGAATCAGAAAGAGTGAGGTGGGAAGGCAGCTCTGCAGATGGCTGGTCCAACCCCACCTGCTCAAAGCAGTGTCACATAGACAGAGCTGCTCAGGGCCATGTCTAGTCAGGTTTTGAGTATCTTCAAGAAAGGAGACTCCACAACCTCTCTGGACAACCTGTTCCAGTGTTTGATCACTGTTAGAGTAAAACCACTTTTCTTGTGTTTAAGTGGAATTCCCCGGATTTCAATTACTACTCATTGCCTTTTGTCTTCATCCTGAACTCCACCATCTGATGGTCACTGTGGCCAAGGCTGCCCAGAACTTTCAATCCCCAACTTGTTCTTCCTTGTCTGCAAGTCCCAGTTCCAGCAGAGCTTTTTCCCTCATCAGTTCCTCAATCATCTGTGTTAAGAATTTGTGATCAATGCCTTCCAGAAACCACCTGGGCTGCTTGTATCCTGCTGTGTTATTGCTCTAGCATGCCTCAGGCTGGTTCAAGCCCCTCCATGAGAAGGAGGGCCTGTGAATGTGAGGCTTCTCTCAGTTGTCCGAAGAAGGCCTCATCTGCTTCTTCCTGATCAGGTCATTTGTATCAGATACCCACCACTGTGCCTTCCCAGTTGGAGCCCCCCCCATCCTGAACCATACACTCTCATCTGGTTCATCATCCTTCCCCAGACAGATCTCCATGCATTCCTGCTGTTCTCTCACATCAAGGGCAATTTTCCCTCCTCACTGTCCCAGACTGTGCTTCCTAAAAAGCCGTTCTCCATCCATGGAAGTACTCCAGTCAAGTGAGCTATCCACCACATCTCTGTGATTCCAATGAGATCACAGACCTGCAACTGCACACCAACCTCTGGTTACTCCTGCTCATTCCCCATGAGGCAGGAATCAGTGTACAAGCACTTCACAGAGGCACACAGTCATGATGATTTTGCAGAAACCGAAGATATTGAATAGTATCAGACCTAGCATTGACCACTGGGGTGCACTACTGGTGTCTGGCCTCCAACTAGACCATGCCACTGATCACCACACTCTGGGCCCAACCATTCAGGCAGTTTTCAATTGACCTCACTGCCCTCCCATCCAGACCATACTTCTTCATCTTCTCTATGATGATCTTATGGAAGACAGTGTCAAAAGCCTTACCGAAATCAAGGTAGACAATATCCACTGCTCTCTCCTCATTCACCAAGTCAGTCATTTCATGACTGGTTATAAAGGTTATAAAGTTGGTCAAGCATGACTTCCCCCTTGTGAATCCATCCTGACTATGCTCAAGTACCTTCTTGTCCTTCATGTGCCTGGAAAACATCCACAGGATTAGCTCAGAAGTCTGGAAGAAATGTTACAAACTTTCTATATGAATATACTTAGAAATTGCTTTTAATGGGTATGGGCACTATTCTTCTGTTTCCAACCAGGTTTGAGGAGAATAAAACCTAGAAAGCAAAAGAACAGAGTAGTCTAAAACTCCATCTCATTGTGTATTGTGTGAATTCAGCAGTTCATTTAGCTTCCTCAGGACAGACTAAGAATAAGTATACAGCTGAGTCCAGCACGTCAGTCCCTGACTGCCAAAAGTACAAATTAAAACATACAAACCTAATCCAAAGTAAACTATTGAGATGTATTTCCAGCATGAAATGTGCGCATATACAAACCCAAGGCTGTTTGAGGCCTCCACACTCCCACCATCTGACCATTGCCAGACAAATCTTTTTCTGAGAGTACAAAAAAAGGATGAAGGCCCCTGTGCTGGGTACGGCTGATGATTAGGTTGAATTCCTTTGTTGTCAGTTGTAGAGCAGTATTTAAGATATGGCCCCAAGACAGGTACCTCACTAACACCTGACCTGGCTTGAGATGCTTTTCATTTGTTTTGGCTGAAGTCACAACCTCAGATGACCCAGCCCGTTTTAAACTTGGAAGTAAGTTGTGCAGATTGTTATATTGCAGGCATTCAAGGGTCATGCCTGAGCTTTACAGATTGGGAAAACAAGACTCTGTCCACTCAAATTGTGGTTAATTCTGTATTGAGTCTGAAAACTGAAACAGCAACTGTACCAAAAATGCAACATTTCAGGTGCTGACCAACCTGATATGGACAGTAGGAGTAAGTACACAGCTGGGGACAAGAACCACTTTGGCTACCCCTGCCTAAAGCAATTTTTACTGGACAGACTCCTAAGTCTCTGACAATATTCACTCTCCCAGAAGTTCCCACCCATAAGGGAATGCTGTCAGCCCTATTTCAAGAAGGAAACTGAGGCACAGAGGGGTTAAACAAATTACTCCAAGACACACAGGAAATCCGTGTACAGAACAGGAAATGAAATGCAGAGATATGAAGTCCTGGCCCATTATTTTACTCGCTTCCTTGTAAAAATGATCTCTCATCATTTTCACCAAAGTAGGTATAAATTAGAATTCCCTCATTTCTTCTGATCTGGGATGTTCTTATACAGCTGTAGTGCACACATGCTTCTGGCTTAATGAAGATGATGGAAAGTTCTGACACACTAAATCCCTACTTGCCTTCCTTGATAATGTCTATTTTCCTAATTATTGAATTTTTCTTGCAAAATCCTGAAAAGCTGAATTTAGTTTTCAGTTCCATTTACCTCCCCTTATGCTTCTCTTTGTTTTATCTTAACTTTGAAGCTTTGCATTATTGTTCACAGATTTGCTCATGAAAGTGAAAAGTAAACAGACATTATGCCAAAAGGCAATATTTCAAAATTCCCTCATTAACACACTATTTGAAAGAAAATTAATTTCATACTTTAAATATTCACAGACCCTGGGTGAAATTATTTTAATTCTGTTACTCTTTTCTTTTAATTTTTCTTTCCAAACTTAGTAGTATAATATTGTGGGATTTAAATGTTTTTTAGAGTATGTGCCATCCAGCTCTTCAGTCTTTTTATTATTTTTTTTTTTTAGGTTCTAGTACCTACTTTCTATTTATATGTTTTCTGCCAGAGTCCAACATTTCATTCCAGACTTTTGTTGTGTGTGTATCCGGTGCAGTCAGTGGACCTCTGGTTTTGATTCCTCAAAGCATTTAATCATCTACCCAACCAATTTAAAGTGCTTAAGTCCCTTTAGGATTAAGTTAAACTGAAGCACACACACAAATGTTTTTGCCAGACCATTCTATCCCTTCATCTTTGTAGTCAACCGTGTACATTGATTTATGTCAAAGACTTCAAACTTGGCCTGATTTTCACATTCGCTAGAGATCCATTGAACAAATAACATTTCACAAGAAAATGAGATGGGGTTTCAGAGCTTTGAGTGTTTCAGCAAGACTAATATTGATGGTGAAATAACTAGATCTTCTCAATTTATTTATGTATTTATCAGTCTAAAGAACAGATTAGACCATTGGCTTGGTATTAAACCAAAAGTACAAATTTCTGACAAAAAAAAACGCATTTTTGTATAAGCAGCTGGCAAGGTAGATTACAAAGAAAACTGAATTTCAGCTCTAAATGCTGTGATCATTACATTGGTTCTATGAATTCTTTCTCATGACATAGCTGAGATTTAAAATTTACAACTCAGATGTTGGGTATTTCCATCAGTATCCTAATTTGGAAACTGAGGTTGAAATTCTCGAAGGGCTTCTTGTGAAAATTGCATTGCTTTCTATTCTTATTCTTGTTGGAAATACTACAGAAAGAACTTGTTGCACAGTGTTTGAGACTGTTTTAATTATTTGCTTATAGCAACATATAGAAGCCTAGGAGTAGAGAGGACCCCATGACACTGGGAGATGCAGACAGCTTTTTTCTTTTCTCCATTTAGAGGAATGAGAGATTCATAGAGTTAAAAAAAATAAAATAATAAAAAAAAAGAAAAACCCAACAAAAACAACAACAAAAACCCCTCAGCCAACTCCAAGAGAGAGAATGATGCCATGCAAAGGTTATGTGCTCACCTAGATGGAGTACTTGTTTCCAGCCCCTCCGTTCAAGACTGTGAATTTTACTTTTACTAGCCATGGGATAGCACTAACTACAGTACAACCACACAGATTGGGTAACTGCCTAAGAGGTACGCTATGGGTCCTTCATGAGAGAAGTTTTAACCTTGCTAAGATGAAGACAGAATCCAAATTCCTGTCTCTCAGATGAATGCAGTAACCTAGTGTTACATGAAGACAGGCATCAGTGACATCAAATGCCTTTTAAAAAAAAGACACTATTCTTTCAAAGAATAATCGTAGGCATATACCTTTATAAGGTAATTCTGCACTCAAAATGCCTGCCAGAAGCAATGAAAAAGACTGAAATTCCATATGCACTTTTATGCTCATTAACAAGTGCCTGCCTCTAGGGGTATTCTCTTGTCCACTTCAACTTGATCCTTCACCTTTTTACTGTCAAGATTTCTTTAATATTTTTACACATGCATCTAATTTTCTTGGTGCAGTGTGTAGTTATATTTCCAGCTCCAGGTTTTAAAGCTTAACCTGAGGGTTAGGAGCCTGAAATTTAGGCATTGCAGCACTGGACTTAAAAGCTCCGCATCCCTTTATCTGGTTGAGTCCTCAGTGAATTCCCTAGGATCAGCCAGGAAATCTGTGGCAAAGCCAAAATCTAAATATCAGTCCCCAGGAACTTATTTCAGAGCCTTAGGCAAAAGGCCATTGCTTCTATCATTGTAGGTTAAGATTCTAGTCCAAGCTGGAAAAGGGAAGTGGTGAAAATATACCTCTCTAAGCACTTCCAAAGAGTAGTCAAAGGGATCCTAAAAGCAAGGAAAATTGCACGGTGATCTTTAGTTTTTCACCCATCCTTGTTTTTTTGGTATATATGAGAGCTTCACAACTGGGAGCAATTATGGACAAAAATTATTACATGATGTATGACTCAACATACAAATGATCTTTGGGAAAAGAGGTTCTTGAAAGGGAGGTTTTGCGTATGGAACAGTATCAAAAGCACTGCATGGTTTGATTGTTGGGGGAATTATATACTGGTATGTGACACCTTTGGGAAAAGTTCTGAAAAGTAGGTCAGGTACCATGAGTCTTAGCAGACTGGTTACTTATTCATTGGGATCAGCTGTTCTGAGCTTCAGGAAGTTCAGGTCTCAGCAGCTGCTGTGTAATCAGGGCGCAAAATGCTTTACAATGGCTGACTATAAAAAATTGGAATTGATTGAGAGGGCCTGAGTTATTGTCCTCCTGTGATTGCAATATGCAGCATATAGAAAATTCTCTCATGCTTAAGCCTTTCCTTTATATTTCTAGTGTTCGTGAAATTAGTTTTAAACCACCAAGGGTTTCTCCCCCCCTCCCCATCTCCCCACAATAATTTCTGGTTCTAATTTGAAGGGTTTCTTTAATAAATATGTTTTAGATGAATTTAGTGCTTGTGAAAGTTGCCAGCCTATTTGATCCTGGACTGGGGGAAGGGCAGACCTTAAGCATTGGAAAGAAGTAGGACCTCACATGAGGAAGAGGCCTAGAAGCAATTGATAACTCCGGAAAAAGAGTAGCAGTGCAGGATAAGGCAGCAGATTTTCTGATTAAAAAATAGCTGAAAATCCAGTCTGCCTCAAGAGGGATCCTAAGGAGTCAGTGGATGTCCAATATACAACCCACATCAGACCACCACTCTGGAAGACCACTTGAACTGAAAATGCAGCTGAAACACTGTGGCTGCCAAAGACTACTTCTCTGGTGAAGGGAAAGAGGGTGGATAAGAATCTGCGCCTACTTTTGGCTTTGTCAGTTGTCAGTGTTCCTTAAATCCCAGTGAGCATTCACCCCTCACGCCTCTCTTCTTATCTCTACAGCTTGCCCCAAGTCTAACTTACAAAGTCAGCTTAAATATTGTGAGAAATCTCACTGAGAGCCTTTTTCTGCTGAGGAAAGGTATTAATTAGTAATAAGGATGTGAACAATTGCCATTTTGGTTGTGTAGTGTATGTTTATGTCATAAAGACACCAAACTTGCAAAGTCATCTGGAAACAAAAAAAGATATTTAAGCACTAGCCAGCTATAGAGCCATCGTGGAAATCATCACATGGGCATACGTAACACCGCTTGTGCAAGGACCTCATTAACTTTGAACAAGTAGGAAAAGAACAGTACACTCTCCCATTTTAATGATTATAGAAGAGACCCATATAGGCCATTAGATTTGGCCTAGGTTATTAGCAGCACAGGAACAGGAAGCTGGGGCGAAATCCTAACACCACTGAAATTATTAGGACACTTGCCATTTTCTTCATGAGCACCAAAATTTTATATTCATATGTTCTTTCCATGATTTTACCACAAAACTATTCTTTTCATTCAATTCCCTCTCTAAGCACAATTACAGACAACCTCACAAGAGTCTTAACATTGTTTCTTTCATACATTAATCATAATTTACATTGACATCCTGACTTGCCTGTGCTTACACATCCAACTACTCATACCCATTATCACTGTCTGATCACCTTCTATGTTAACATCTGACAGAAATTAAAAAGGTCTACTCATCACCATCAGCTATACATATACAATCCTAGAAGTCTTTGCCATGTCATGCCCATAGTTGTTTTCCTTCCCTGTGAATAAGAGAGGCTAGGCTGGGTAAGAAAAAAGGTAAATGCAAACCAGTTCTTTCTTTGTTACTTAGGTTTGTCCTATACTTGTTGCCTTACTCATAAAAAGAAAGAAAAAAGAGTAGCAAAAGACACAAAGGAGATGTGCAAAAGAAGCGCTTATCAACCGGGTCCTGATTTCTCCTGGTGTTACAAAGGGGTGTATGGTGGCCCTGGGACAGTAGTTCAATTAATGCATCCTGATAAAGCCCTTTATTTCCTTCGCTGTTGAAAACTAAGACATCAGCTCTAACATCAGAATGACATTCCCACAGAATCAGGCAAACCTTGCAGGGTTTTATTCTTGTGATGTTTTTTTTATTTATTTGATCTTGTATCTTCTATAAGTGTGTTTACCTTTCCTGCTCCAAACATGCATTCATAGTTGTATACAAAACAATGCTCTTTACCCTTTTAATAAGTTTAGTGTTCTCCTTTTTGAGTAGAAATTCCAAGACTGGCAAATAACTAAAATTGCACACACATCTGGCTTCCAAAGTTTTGATATATCTCATTTCTATGAGATTTCCTACTTCCTTCACATTAAATTTTGTAAGAGGAAAGACTCCTCAAAATATTTATTACATTTGCACTGGTCCTGTTTTACATTCTTCTGCTTTTTCAGTTTGTAAGGTAAGAAAATGATCAACAAACCTGGAAGTTAATCAACTCGTTATTGACATGGAGTTTGCTTCTAGGGGCACAGATCCAAAAGAGGGAGCTGAACAAGAAAAGATATAAGGAATAAGTTGAGGCAATTCATCTCCTGTGATGCCAGGATTTATTTGTTTGGTTTTTTGTTTAATTGCCAGACACGTTTAATATTATATGTCACTAAGTGCTGCTGACTGTGATACTTGAATCATGTCGGTAGGATTTCATTCTTAACTAGGCATTGTAAAAAGTGTCTGAAAATTGGCTAAAGACAACCACATGTCTGTGGACATTAGAAATGTTGTGTGAAGTGCAGAGAACTAGGAAACAAAACAACATTGGAGATTAAAAGGCAATTAATTCATGATCTACGAGAACCCTAAAGTTATTCTTGGCATTTCTAGAGTTAAAAAAAAAAAAAAAGTCAGCCTCAGGATGAAGTGAGAAATTGAATAGTGTATTGCCTACTCCAAATAATGGGGGGGGCAATTACGCATATTCAGTGGGAGTATATTTTGCTACTTCAAGTTCCCAGTGTTTGACCATTTGCCAACTACTGAATAAAAATAAAAATAAATAAATAAATAAATAAATAAAAGCAAAACCAAACAAACTAACCAAACAACAAAAAAAAACAACACACAAAAACAACAGAAAGTCTGGAGATGCTGAGCACAAGGATTCCTATAAAGGTGGAAATTCTTCTGACACATGTCAGCATGGTGCTCATGAAGTTTTGTGTAAACCAGAAATTTTTTTTGCCGTCTAGACAGATACATTTGAAATATATTGATCAATCTACATTCTTAAGGTTTCACCTGACAAATATGCAGAAATACAGCCAGAAGTATCTTGAACATCAACTGTGTCATTGATTTTCACATCCGCGAGGCCATTCCTAGAACACTCTGCTCACAAATGGACTATCCTTTCACAAATCCTTGTTGGAAATTGAGTGATGGAACTGATAACCAGATGAGACCAGCAGTGGTTCTGCCCTCTTTCCCCCAAGCTACAGAATTTCAGTAGATTATCTTGGCATGAAGCCCAATAATTTATGCTTAGTTGATTTTATATTGCAGATTAAATTTTAGAAAGAGGATGAAGAAATTGATCAACTACCACTTTTTCCATAGATTTCCTTACATCTAGGAACAGAGCAGGTTTTTTTCGATCGAGTTAACTGAACTCTGTGAATAAGTGTGCAAGCAGGGAACAGCATCTAGCCCAGTGTGATTCCATATGAGTATGTTCAATAATATTTATAAATTCAAACATGAAAATAAAAGGCACCAAGGAAGCAAAAGCAAAAAAATCTCACCCACCCTCTCTATTTCAATCCTTTCATATCTGGTAGAACAAACAGAGCTACAAAGTAAGAACATCTGTAGATAAAGCCTAAGAGGGACATATGTGTTCCACACCTAACCACAGCAGGGTGTCACTATAACAGCTTGCTCACTACTTATCACATCCAAGTCCATATGGTGCATTTCTGCCTTAATTGGGCATTTCCATGCTTTTGTAGATTTCTGTCAAAACCTTAATGGTATTTAAATATTCTTTTGCTGATACCGAAACTTTTTTTATTATAATGAATTTCAAGCAAAAATTAAATCCTGGAGTGGGTGTTCACAATATTTCTTAGTGACCTGAGAGATTCTCTAACAACAGACAAAAATGCAGTGTTATTTTACCTACATTCATATTTTAATTTCTTGCCAGCATTCAGCTTAGTCTGCTCCAAATCAAATAAACCGCGGAGGCCCACACAGTGAGAGAGGGTTCATTATGGATCATGAACAGCTCAGGGTGGAGGTGCCAAAGTAAAAGAACAGATAGCATTGAAAGAGGACAAATAATATGTTTGCCCCATACCCTCCACATGTTTAGTGAACTTTCTCGGAGAGGCTGTTCTATCTGGGCCATCTGAGGAGCAAGGAAATGAAAAATAAGAGGATTTACTTGCTTGTCTGAACGTAGAGAGCTATTTTGATAGAAAGGTAGGCAAAAGGAAGTGTGAAGGGGGTCAGGCATTTGCCAGAGCCTTGTGCATAGCTTCAGTAAGCCTCGCCATAAAAGGGTGAATAGCAAAATAGTACACTATGTGCAGACCTAGCAAAGAGATAACATTGATCCCTACTGAGTCAGAGCCAAGGATAAAAGGTAGAAGAGGTGACTGTTGACTGGAACTACTCTCTATTACTGAAAAAAAAAAAGTGTTCTGGAGGAGCTGCCCTGGATAAAATACAGTTTTCCAGTTTTCGTAGTTTTGCTGTTAGCTTATTTTCATTTGCCTTTTTCCTTTTCTAATGGCCTGAGAAACAGGAAGGTGGATTTTTTTTGTGCTTTGTTAGCAGTGAGGGAAATGTCCAGAGTTTTTGGAACCCAACAATCCAAGTATCTTTGGCTGAATAAAAGCAGCAGTCCTTGTTAAGTTATATAGTTATATAACATATATATATATAACTTATATATAACATATATATATAAGTTAATAGGAGCTTGTGAAGAAACACTTAACACAGATATACAACTATAGAACAGTATACAGACTCTCCCTTTAAACTGAGAATAATATGAATACAGACTTAAGTGATCTTTCCTAAAAGAAGCTGGTCTTCGGTACACCCGACATCGAGCTTACTTCCACTTAGCTCCAGGTTCCTCTGAGCAATCATTCCTGGATGAGCAGGGATGCTGAATAAATTGTTTAACAAACAAAGAGAAAACATGGCAAAAAGTTAAAGCTGGGTGAGTAAGAAAAGCAATGTGTGCACTGCGGTGTGGAGTATGTCACGCGACAGTGAGAGAGATGCAGTGTGATGCTGTCTTTTTTTTTTTTTTCAGACCACAGTAACTAGCAGCAGGCACCTCTCTCCCACACAGACCCAGCTTAGGATGCAAAGAATGGTCTCTGCAGGGAATGTTTCATGAAAGCAGAACTCAGCCGTGATCACATCTTTCACAGGCCTATTTCAAGCAGTTTTCTCCCTCCCCACAGTCTGGATATAAGCTGATTTTGAAATGCAAACATCCCATGCATAATTTCTCCGTAAAAACACAAGAACGGATCGCAGACTTGATTTTAAAGGATCAGACATATAACATAGCTCACGCTACAGAGCCCAGATGTGGCCAAGGAAAAAACGCTTATTTTTCTTTCTGTGTACAAGTTGCATAGCAAACACTAGTGAGCTTCACACTTGGCTGTTTATTCTAACCTCTGTGTTGAAAAGACTAGGGAACTCTCACAGTTTATCAGGGTTCAAAGATGAAGTTAGAATGTAATGAATCCTGATAAAATCTCATGGATTATCCTTGGGGGAAAACATCAACTAATTCAAAGTCTTAATTCTTTTTATAAAAATAAGGGTTTTTCTAAGGTGTTTGAAGTCCTTGACTCTACCCCTTGGCTTTTTTTAACTCCACCTTCTGAACTCCTTAATCAAGATTTCAGTAGCTTAAATTACAGCTATTAAACAAATTGGAAAAAGGGGGAAGTATATTATTCTCTCTCCTTCTTATGTGTAAAATAAAATGGACCCCGAGGAAATTGTGGTGGTCTCACTGAATAAGCTGCAGAGTAACTCAGGACCCATGAGTTGCAGCATATATCAAATAGCTCTATAGTCATTTCCTAACCTCATACAAGCTCTTTTTAATAAAAACAGAGAGCTCAAAAGACTTCAGATTCCTAAAGTACCACTTAGCTGAAATTTACTTGCCTTTGTTCACAATAGCAAGCCACAAACTATCACAACTCTCTTTCAAGTAATCACTTAAACATCTGAAAGACTATATAGAAACACATCTTGCAAGAGAACCTACTTCAATAACATAAATTCTGCTCTGGCATGAAAACAGAATTGTCTCTCTCATAGCTGAGTTGAACAGTTTGACACCTACCTCCTCTGTGATTCATCTGGGATACTCAAACAAGGCACACGGTACTAACAACCATGAGGACAGGAGCCAGTAAGCAATTTCTGAACCTGTTTAATTTGTGCAGAACACTCTGAATGCTGCACAGCGTGGCATTTAAATCCATCCAAACATTTGCCAGACAGGGCACTGCCACGTCCTGCTGAAATCATAGTATTCTGCTTACAGGACTTGCCCTCGAAATTGAAAAACTACACCCTCATCACCCTGAGTGGATACAAATCCACAGCTCCCATCTCTTTGGAGAGTGCCCTGGCCACATGGCTTTTGTTGAAGCTGTGCCATTTTTGTGCAGCCAGGAATGTGGAATTTGTTTGGCCTGCAAAGAAAATTGAAAAGGGGAGTCTATTTCTGTAATCTAATAGGCAAAACACTCCGCTGCAGAGGAGGGAAAGCTAAAATAGCTCTTTCCCGAGGGCCTGCTTAGAATATGTATTTTCCATGTAACGGTCTTAGGATAAAATGCATTGGCAATATTGGAAGAAAAACTCAAACACAGGAACTTTCCTGTTTCCACAATGGACACATCTCATTGTCTCACAGTTGGCCTCTTGCTTACTTGTTCTTTCTGGCCCCAGTTCTTGCACCGTTTCTTGCATGAGGGCTTTGTTCTAAAGGATAAGTCTAAGTCTAGGGTGGCATAAAACTGGCCAATAGATGGTGAATGAGACATTCTTATGATAAGAAAGCATCAGCCTGTATTCAATATTCAGAAGAGCGTCTTGAATCCTGAACTCAGCTAGTGGGTACGCAAAGGCACCGCACTTACAGCCTCAGAGAAGTCTCAAAGCCTCGGGAGACACAGGGCTTCAAATGTATTCAACATTTCCTAGCAGCGGGCTTAGATACCTTCCTGAAGAAGATAGAAGTAGCCACTTCTCCGTACTCTAAATACTATTTGAGTTGATAAATTTCACCCTTGGAATGTCTTTATGAACCTTGCCTACAAAGAAGCAGCAAACTCATATGCTAATTTTGATCGTCCTTACAACTTTGGGAAAATAAAATATCCCGACTTAAATGCTCAAATCTGTTTCTGAGGGAACTAAAAATAATGTTAAAAATCGTAGACTCCATAAAAAGGGAGGAATGCCTGGTTAAGAGCAAATGTCATGCTGGCATGAAATTTCAAAGTGGTATTCCTAAAGAGAGCAGTTTTGTCAATGCACTGAACAGGTAGATCCTTGGTTAAAGGCGATTTGGTCTTGTTTCTCTTACCCCACAGAAGGGCTGTAAGTTAGAAAGTGCTATTACAAATGGCAGTTATAATCCAAAATTCAAAATCGGAGCTGCAGCAATGCTCTGAAATGTGTGCAAGCCTTTAGAGTTTTGTATATAGACTCTCATGAGGCTCACAAAGCCTCAGGATATTTTACATGAAGGAACTGTTCCTCTCATATAATATTTGCTGTATTATCTGTGAATGAAATACACTGTCCCACTTCACAATTTGAAACTAATTAGACATGTTTTTTCTTTGTTACCTTTTCCTATATTACACAAGCAACAAAAAAGTCAATCATATTCACCAGGGACAGCTTGTCGAATTGAAGTGGCAATGTGATATTTCCTTACAGTATTTTGTCCTAAAAACCTAAACTTCCCTGTTCTCTTCCTAAACTTCCCTGTTCTCCTCAAAGTGGCTCAAATTGGAAACAGGTGACAGCAATGAGCTTCTGATGCCACAAAGCTGAAACACAAATGTCTGATCTCTCCATCACAAATTAAAACAAACTGAAATCTGCTCTAATAGATGCTGATTATCAATAAGGGAAGATTTGATAATACGGGAAAAGAAACCGTTCAGCTCTGCCTTTAAGGGTCAGGAGGTATCAGAAATGTCCTGCAGGGGTCTGTCCCTCTGAGCTTGGAAAATCTTTTGGCATCTGCAGCCACTCAGTTTAGCTCTGGGTTTAGCTATGACAATAGCGTGGAACCATCCTAGTGCTGGAGAGCTGAGTATTTGGGAACATCAATAGGATAGCATATTGTGAACATTCTTGTAGTATTTTTTCATATTACATTTATTATGTGTGGATTTGAGACATTTCTGTGCCACCTTGAGAAAAGAAAGTGTTTGAATTCTAATTGAATGAGACTCTACACTTACATGTAATTATATTCCTTTTTCACACACTATAGTTATGCAATATTTTTACATATATGACATTTCTATCCTCCTTATTTGACATGTTTAAAAATCAAGCTTTATTATTATTTTCATTTGGGATATGAGAAGAAGAAAAAGGACAAAGGGAGGGGAGGGGAGGGGAGGGGAGGGGAGGGGAGGGGAGGGGAGGGGAGAGAAAGAGTGAGCAAGCACAAAAGAAATTTCTAAAACAAGTATGTCTTTACAAATATAGGTCACAATTTAATCTCATATTGTCTTTCCTTCTATATACTTACAGAATTGCAACATTGTACTTTTTATGGTGTAAAAAGATATTAATTCCAGCATTGTTTAAGTGGGAGGCAAAGAAATATATTCTGGTTTCAATTAAGAAAGACAGATATATAAACAGGTTTTATTGGAAGGTCCTGATAGGAACAAAAGAATGTGATATTGATGGACACGAGGGACTCAGACCTGCTCTTGTTCAAACCACTGGAAAAAACTTCCCTTGCCTTCAGGGCTGCAGGATCAAACACATCCCTGGGTCACAAACAGGTTTAGCAGACATGTTAAAATGGCTTCAGTTTCTGAGTACTGATGGCTCCATCCCCAGGAATCTGGATCTCACTGCCATTACCCACAGTCAATGGTAGCCAAAGGCCTGAATTTCTGCTTTAAGAAAGGTTGAAGCCTTGCCATAAATACTTTCCAGAGAATGGCAGTTATTATGGCAACAGTGTTCCCATTGCTCTAGTTAAGGTTGTGTCAGCATTTAAATTATAAACCCCTGTTTTCAGGGGTTTACATCTTGGCTATAAACATTTGCCGAGAGATGAAAATTGGCATTCACTGCCCTAAAGCCATTTTTTAATAACAAAGCTGGGAGAAAGTCAGACTGGGTTTTTTTATACTGCAAGAGGGAAAAGAATTGGAGGCTTGTTGTGGGTGGTAGAGGTGCATTTCTATGTACATACGTGTGTATATATAGAGATGAAGAGCAGGTATATTCCTAAAATGTAAAATCTACTCTGTATTTTTTAATTAAATTTTGCTGGGCACTGAGAGATTTGTTAGCTTGTTTTAAATGCAGTTGTATAAAGCTACTAAAAACAAAAGAAGAACATTGCAGCTAGTGTATTTCTTATAGCTGCATGAGCTTTAATAGGGATATAGCAATGTACATCAAAAATGTGTTGCCTCCAAAATGCTAGCGGTTTTGCCAGTTGAAAAGAGGTGGTTATATCATGCTTTATCTAGTTTTTCTGAGTACAAATAGGCCTTTTCTAAGCTGTAGAAAACAAAGCCCATTTACTTGTAACTAGTCTTTCTCAAGGTGTCTTCGATGACATTTCAACTCTGAGTGTTCACATATGAAAACTCCACTAGCCAACGAATTCATCCTCCAGCAGCATCCAGAGCTGCATGCTCCAGCCCTGCTCCTCTGCGTGCTAACCTCTGGCTTGCAAGGGGGTGGTGCACATTGCTCTTCCTGAGTTTCTTTCATTCTAAAAATCCTGTGAAATCCCTCTCGCTCTCTGAGATGGTGTTTTTGAATGTGTGTGCATTTTGTATGTGTCTATACACACGTATCATAGAATCGTAGAATCATAGAATGGTTTAGGTTGGAAAGGACCTTGAAGATCATCGAGTTCCAACCCCCCTGCCATAGGCAGGGACACCTCCCACTAGACCAGGTTGCCCAAGGCCACGTCCAGCCTGGCCTTGAACACCTCCAGGGATGGGGCCTCAACAACCTCTCTGGGCAACATGTGCCAGTGATTTACCACCCTCACAGTGAAAAATTTCTTCCTAATGTTCAATCTGAACCTGCCCTCTTCCAGTTTAAAGCCATTCCCCCTTGTCCTATCGCTACACGCCCTAGTAAAAAGTCCTTCCCCAGCTCTCCTGTAGGCCCCCTTTAGGGACTGGAAGGCCGCAGTAAGATCTCCGCAGAGCCTTCTCTTCTCCAGGCTGAACAGCCACAACTCTTTCAGCCTCTCCTCATTGGAGAGGTGCTCCAGCCCTCCGATCATCCTCATGGCTCTCCTCTGGACACGCTCCAGCAGGTCCATGTCCTTCTTCTGTTGGGGACTCCAGAGCTGGATGCAGTACTCCAGGTGGGGTCTCATGAGAGTGGAATAGAGGGGCAGAATCACCTCCTTGGACCTGCTGGCCACACTTCTTTTGATGCAGCCCATGATATGGTTGGCCTTCTGGGCTGCGATCGCACACTGCTGGCTCATGTTGAGCTTCTCGTCAATCAGCACGCCCAAGTCCTTCTCCTCAGGGCTGCTCTCCAGCCATTCCCCGCCCAGCCTGTATTTGTGCTTGGGATTGCCCCGACCCAGATGCAAGACCTTGCACTTGGTCTTGTTGAACTGCATGAGGTTGGCTTGGGCCCACCTCTCCAGCCTGTCCGTATATGGATATATATACATAAAACAACTGTGAAGAATTTGCTTGTGAATAGCTTCTTTCTCTCTTGCATGTTTGCTATATGTCTATTAATACCGTGGGTGACTGCAAGAAATACTCCCTAGTAAAACAACACAATTTTATTGAAGGAGAGTTTTACATCTTTAATAAAATTAAGACAGAGAGACCAGATTCACGAAAGCAGCATCACCATGTATGCAGTGCTGCTGTCAGACAAAGGTGTCTGAGGCCTGTGATACCTATTGAAAATGCAGTATGAAACAGTCTGGCAGGAGTGACAGTTCCCAGTGCTCAGTGAAAGCTGTGAAACGAAATTGCTTCAACGTTCCCAAAGCCAGGAGGATCATTATTTTCTTATGTGATGAACACCAAATGAAAGAAGAACTAGTGAGAAGCACACATCCACCACCCTTACTAGAATTAAACACATGTCTAACAATATATCTCAAGAAGGCAGTTTCTGGAAGAAGACTGGAACCTCCTGTTTCAGTTTAAAACAGAAGATATGAAGTCCTCCCAGGCTTGGGTGACCAGGACATCTTCTTATTCTTTACAGCTGTAATCCACAACTTCAATGTCGCTGAGCTCATCCTCCAGGAGAGTCAATGTCTGAAGTCCAAGACTGTGGTCTGACATACCTTATGTTTATTCACAGGCCCTTCAAGGGAAATGGATCCTGTATTATCAAAGTTACCGATGCTGTACTGTGGTGGTGGGCAAATATGCACTCATATAGGTGTATTGGCACTGGCTATAGGAATAAAAAGCCTGGAATTCTTTTTTCACATTTCTGAGCGCAGCTAAGTGATGTGTAGCTTCATGGGGAATCACGGGCTTCAAGCTGTCAGATCACTGAAGTGAGTTTCCCATCTAAGCAGTGAAGACTTTATTACACAAGAGTAGGGGATGAAGGAAGAGCAGTCTGCTGCAGACACTGCCTGGTGCCTGCAACCAGCAGGAGCCTTAGATCTCTCACAGACCAATCTAACTTACAGATTAACGTTGCAGGTCTGCAAGCTCTCAATAACCCTGGAAATGTCAGGTCTGCATAGACTGGTAACAAATAAGGGCAAGTTAATTTCCACAATTAATTTTATACTAAGTATAAATTAGAAAAAAGTATCCCTTTATTTCTCTTTGGATTAAAAGAAAATTATTTTTTACCAAAAGCGTCAGACTCATAAATTCATTGCGTTTAATACCTAACGCACTACCTTCAGCTGTGGCCTTATGGGCCTGATCGGCCTGCTTTGGTATTTCAGAACCATAAACAGCCATTACTGGTTTTCCTTGAAATTGACGAGGATACACCCCTTAATCACATCTTTTGGAACTGCATTTCTGGGAAAAAGTTCTATGAGATCTCACACCTCTCTCATCCTTAACAATTTTCAGAGAGTACAGAAAGGTCAATAGGATGTCGAGTAGCAGCTCATTATGAGATATTATTAGCGAGCATGATAATTGTTTGAGCTCTTCCATAACATGACTATGTACTTCAGTGCATATATTAATGAATAAGCCATTATTTAAATGGCAATTCATCTCTGACTGTTATAAGTAATAAGTCTCTGAGTACATAAATCCAGATAAGGCCCTTTAATGTAATGTATAGCACATTATTTCATTTAGTTAATGAAAGAACAAGTACCAGCTAACAAATGGAAAATCGTCTGTGTTTTTCCCCTGGGGCTGTGGAGATATATTTTTCCTGTTTATTTTCTCTGTCAGCAAAAGAAAGGCAAGTTGAAAAACAAAACTGAGCCTGTCTTGTATGATTCAGAGCAATTAGCACCACTGAGATAATGAAAACTCTTATTTATTTGTACTGACGCTGTGCTACTGCAAGGAGAAGCTTCACTGAGCGCCAAGGCCTTTTTCTATTAGATGCTCAAATAGGTCCATCAATCTCCTACCCCAAAGAGTGTCCAGTCTAGTTTCAGAGAAGATAAAAAATGGGAATGATGACAAGGGAAATGAAAGTTAGTTGGCACCGTTGATTGGAAACTGATGCTCAGTCCAGTCATTCCAAATCATGTGTGAGGGTCATAGAGGAATCATGACTATGATAGAAACTGGCAAGACATGCAGACCATTATGGTAGAAACCGTAGACATGCAGAGCACTAAAAAGAGAGGATAATGTAAAAAGGCAAATATGGACATGGAGAAAGGGCAAAGTTATGAACCTTAGAAAGTTTCAGAACTTGAAAATGATCAGGTGGAAAATGGAGAATCGCTGGGAACCAGAGAAGACAGTGGACTGAGACAGAATCTAAAAATACATCTTTTCAGTAGTGTCTCATATAATACAGCAGCAGAGAGTGAGGAAAAACCTGTACCTAGATGAGTTTAGAGAAGTCAGTAAAGACTGAAAAAAGGTGGACGTCATACATACATATGAGTGGAAGGAATGAAGAAAGCATGATGAGGAGAAAGCAGAATCATAAAACACGATACAGGAATATGTGTCACATGGGGCAACAGTGATGAGAGAATGGGTTAAACCCTGATAAATCTGTTCTCCCACTCAAGAATGAAAGAAATGGAAATGAGGAAGTGTTCAAATGAAGCCTAAAGGAACAGCCAGGGAAGACTGCTGAAGAGTCAGCATAACCACTACAAAAACTGAGGGAGAGGATTAAAATGAAGATAGTAAAGGAAAAAAGAATGAAAAACAAACAAACAAACAACCATGGAAGCTACAGCCTTAATTTGATCAAGAAAGGCATAGAGTGCAGATTTACAAAGAACAGAGAGTATATTCTGTGTTTTTCTTTCCTCCTCTTCCCTTCTGCAGTTGCAGTAGTACTATTCATATTCGCAGTGCTCTTCTTCACACCTACACATCCAATCTCACTCGAGATTTGCAAGGCCAGAAAAGGAGGGTTTGTGCAAGCAGTTCTAGCACCACAGAAGGTGAATGTAAGAGTGGAGCTAAGAGGGATGTGTGGCTCTCCCTGAATGAAGCCCTGCATAACAATCTACTAATTGGCCCAAGTTCATCCGATCTGTGGTGTTGAAGAGAAGAGAATATGAAAAACAGTAAAAGTAACCAGAAGTTCCAAGTGCACGGCCAAGGGAACTTTGGTCATGACAGCCAATAAACCAGGAAATATATCACTACCTGAGCGCTAGACTGCAGATAACAAACACTTTGAAATTCACACAGCACTTTTTCCCATGGTGGCTTTGCATGTCAAACAAAGAGGAAGAGATGAAGAAAAGAACCAAAATGATGAAAAAAGCGAAGCAGATCAACCACTGCCTTTATGGAAAAGAGTGAGGATGGAAGGAGAAGCAGGGCAGTTAAGGGACAATAAGGACACTGTAGGAACAGAGAAGACTGTTTGCAAAGATAATAGATGTAAAATGAGTGATAGGTAATAGAAGAAAAATGGTTGAGATGATGGCTGTAGATGATATCCAGCCACAGAAACTACTAGCAGAAAACAGCATTCTTCGGGGGTCAAACAAAAGATATAGTGCAGCCATATAAACTTGTTCAGAAAATAAGTTAGCAAAAGCAGTGCAGCTTTTGAAAGATTATTTTAAAACTCTTAGACACGTGGAACCCAGAAAACTACCAGTACAGGCTTATACTTGGATAGACAGATCTAAATACCAGCAGCATCTCCCAACTGCAAAGAAGCAAGAGATACTTTGCTTACCTCTATTCTTCGTATCCTACCCCATAGGCAGGGTCTACAAATGTCATGTACAGCAAAATATTTTTCTATCAACAATGCAATTTTAGGAGAGAACATAATATTAACTGAGATTGCATATACAGCTTCAGAGCATTAAATTTAGCTAAACTAAATATTGCCTGTGATTCCGGCTAGGCACTGAGTAAACAAGTATGAATTCTTGGGAAAGACTTGTTGGGTGTAAGTGCCATGTTCTGAAGATTTGTTCTGTAAAAAAAAAATACACTGGCACTTAAGTCGAGCACAAACATTATGCTCCCTAATAAGCAAGCCCTTAGGACTTGAGTGATACTTACAAGGACCCTAGGTTTTAGATTTGTCTGCAGCGAAAGATGGATATCCTCCACAAATACACTTGTTTATTTATTTGCATCTGGCCATCACTCTGAAAGCATCTGCTCCTCTGAGAAAACAAGTTTTTTTCAGAAATCATCTTCATATGAGAAAATACTGGAAGGTGAAATGCAGTGATAATTTCAAACATACTTCCTCTGTCTTTTTCACTGGAAAGAGCTTGAATGTAATTCTACTATCTCTAGGGGAAGGACTGTCAATCAGGACATTCCGCCAGCAGCGTTTGTTAGGCTTATTCTTGTGGGGAGCTGCAGAAGTCTGAAAGAATTTCAATGTGTTTATACTAACATTTAAATAATGGATGAGCTAGGAAGATATGAATCATGGGAATCAGTTGTCCCAATCAATGCAGCCTGAATCAAATCATTGGACAGTTGTTATTTATTTATGTATTTTTGTAGTTGAAGCCAACTACACAATATAACAGCAAGTTCTACAGCATATGACATACAGTAAGAATTATACTCCGTGCCATGTCATTATTCTCAAAAAAGCACCAGAAGGAATCAAGCTGAGCATCTTATTTCTGGAGGTTCTTTGCAAACACAGTAAGGGACAGTCTTTTATTCACTGAAGGCAGAGGAGGAAGAAAATAGTACTGAAGGACTAATAATTTCCAAAAGGGATCAGTAGCCTACCCAGCAGAGCTGAGAAATGAGCAAAACAGAGACTATCTACAGCTTAGTACCACCTGTTTTGAAGGCAATGGGACGTTTATGATTTCAGACATAGAGCGCCATATCTCTATTTGGGACTAGATTTAGTAGCTGAAAGTTTAAGATATAGTCATTCCAGTAATGCATTAAAAATTAAATGAAGAGGAAGAGGTTTAAAAATATCCCATAACAGAGAAAGGATGGGTGCCTACCGCTGCTGGATACCTGTTGAAATGCAACAAACAGCAGGACATAGTAAAAGGCCAAAAATATTGCAAAAAGGGGCACCCAAATAATTTTAAACAGGGCATAATTCAGGGAAATATATTTCGTTGGTTTGTGTTACAACCTTAATGTTATTTAAATGTATCTTTTTTATTGTGTGTTAATAGCAGTATTAAAAAAAAAAAAAAGAAAAAAAAATACAACATACAGCTATTTTACAACAAGCAGATGGTGGCTAGAGATGGGCTGCTCTCCAACTCTTCCAATTCTTGTCCAATTTGTGATCAAGAGAAGGGATAAACAGTTGTGTTACGCCAGTCTGTCATAATATTTCATTTCAAAGTTAATGATTCACAGTGGTTTATCAGATGTAAATAATTGTTTATCAACTTCTATTTGTTGGAGGAACAAGAAGTTTGTTATGAAGAAGAAATTTTAGAAAAGTAATTACTTTGGATGGAGGTAGAGATAACAGTGACATCAGTGTGCCTATGCGGCGACGTGAATGTTTAAGCACTAGTGACAAAAACCGTCTTCTTTCCCCCTTCAGAGGGAGAAAACGCATGAGGGAAATAAATTTATTTTGGAAGTCCTTGTGTTCTCATACAGTGAAAACCTGATGTATTTTGTCTTCAACAGACCTAAACAAAGATTCTTGTTGAACAGGAACGCAGAAGAACGTTTTTGGAGCTATATTGAACCCCAGTTGAACCCCCAGTTACATGGACCTCTGGATGTTGATCTTTGCATGTATTGTCTTACAGCTTCTGTTACCCTTTCTTTATCCCAGTTTTGTAAATGCATAACTCACGTTCTTCCAACTAGATGAATTTGAGATTTGCAGTGGAAATATCACCAGAATTTGATATGGTCGGCACTGTATCATTTATTTATGCTGAGGCAACACATTATCATTTGTATCATTATCATATGTATCATTTATTTATGCTGAGGCAACACAGTCAAAGGAGTTCCCAGAACCTAAGCTGAGGAAGATGTGGGTCAAACACTTTGGATTCTTTACTCGCTATATCATGAAACATATGGCACAGTACACCTGGGGAGCCGTTCTCCCTTATGGTGATTCATCCTGCTAAATAGCACAGCAAGTTCAGTCTGACGTTAAATGTTAGCATATGCAGTCTGGCATACCAAGACAGCTCACTGGCATCTGAATTATCGACAACGTGAATGGTCTGTTTGGAAACATCAATTCAGATCAACATCACATATCAAGTGAACTAGCCAAAAATAATCTGGACATATTACAGTCAGTCAGTAGACTGTAATATTCCTTAGTTGACAAAAAAAAAAATCCCACAGGAACTTTAACATCTGCTTCTCATCTGTCCAGGCGATCTAGATTTATTATCTTTGCATCCAGGTGTGCATCATTTCTTGTTACATTTTAGCATCCGATACTCATATGTCATTCATTTCCAGGCGTATCAGCAAGAAATGGTCTTTCAGAAGCGAAACCAACTCAGGATTACGAAAAAAAAAAAAAAAATTAGTAATAATGATGGCAAAGTTAATATTGAAAATAAATAAATTTCAGAGTTAAATGTTGCAAAGATTAAATAGATGAATAACAACTATTAATTGCAAAAGCCATTTCAGACCACAGTAAAGTAGGGCTGTCGGACAGTCCCACGAATCTATATATATTCTTGTGCCTTTTACAATTACAGTCCAGGTAGCCCAAAGGGGTACTCAAACAGGCACCAAAGGCAATCTCATATTTGCAGTGTGCCATTTTCAGTATAGCAGCTGAGACCACAAGACAGACCTTAAAAGAACATAAAACCTGGAAAGAACACCTGCAGTAGGAGTACAGCTCTGGCTTCAAAATGATGGGATTCAGATTTCTAATATGAAACATTTGCCTTCAGTAGACTATCCTGGCTCATGCCATCATAAAGGCTGGTAAAATAAAAAAATCCCTTAAAACTAAAGGGAGGGAGGTGAACAAGACGGAGAGTTAAGAAGCCATTATAAAATGCCAGTGTGTGTAACTCTGCAGTTTGAGTCTGATCCATGCTGGAGTCTTCCATTTCATCCTCTGAAGAGAAAATGACAGCAGGAAACTTCTAGTGTCAACCTTCATCTACTCTTCGGCATTTAGTAATGCTTTTTGACTGAACTTCTTTCCTGCTGCATTTCTTCCCACAACTTTTCTCATTTAATCTCATCTTCCTTCAGCAGCTTGAACTAATCCTACTGCTGCCTGTGAGATTTCTGAGTGTGTAACTGGTTTTGTCAGAAATCATTCAAGTTCAGAATTAGAAGTACATTGGTTACTTGCTATAGAAATATTGCAAATGTGATGCACCGTAAAGTAAGAAGTTGTCCAGACTGAGGTCAAATATGAGATTAGATTTTACAGATGCAAGAAGAAAACTGAAGGATTCTTTGTTTTGTTTTTTTTGGTGACCTTAGAAATCCCTGAGTGGGAGACAGGCTAAACAGTCTTGCAGAGTCAGGTACTTGTTTCCGAAAGACAAAAGATTGACATGGATTCTTGTAAAAGGGTGAATAGATGGCAAGAGACCTCCTGTTCCTCACCCAGCCCACACAAAAAGAGTTTACAGTTGTAGTCCCTGTGAACTGGCTGGTTATTTTTTTCCTTTTCGCAGGCAAAGATGAAAACAAGTACCTGTGCATTGGACTATGCACCAAATTTTGCCAGCCTATACAGTGGGTTGTTCTCTTATGTCATAAAATTTAGGTTAATGGTATGATCTAAACCCTGGGTAACAAATAGGTAGAATTATAGAATACAGGCTTTTCTTTTTTTTTTTAAAAAAAAAGAAAGGGCATTTTAGCCATTTGTTATTAAGCTTTCTGGAAAAAAATATGTTAATTTGGCCCCCAAAGGACACTGCATACATAAGAAATAAAGGATTAGCTAATAAAAAAAATGTCTGCAGGTTTATTCAGATATTAGGATAATATTGTACATGTGGCTAAATATTGCCAGGACATTGCATTCTCACATGAATCCAATAAAAGACCCTCAGAAAATACTCTACAAAGGAAATATTTTGAATATGCAAAAAGCAGTCCTCTTATATAACTGCCATCATAGAGTTCTTCATCCAGTTTGCAGGGACTAAGGGGAGCAAGTACAATTATTTAGAGTAAAAGCACTGAGGAAATTAAAAGATGAACATGATGAGGTACGGGGAAAAAAAACAAACTTTGGGCAGGATGAATAGCAGGTGTGATAACTTTGTAAGGAGAAAAATGCATTTCTCATTTAAAACAAATGTCACAAATTGCCATTAGCAAAAGGCAACATTTTCAACTTTTCACAAAACTGTACTTTTTATTTAATTCACTGTCCTGGAGACTTGGACTAAATCTGTGGGGGTTTTCAGGATATAGGATACAATGTCAAGGAACAGCTTATAAAAGTAGACTAGCTCATTTTTTTCCCCTTATGCTCATTTTAACTTTGTCTAATCTCACTGTGATTACCTAACGCAAGAGAGAAAGAACCTGCAGTGATAGATTTCATACGAACCTGTTATAACTTTAGGTGACACTATATGATTCTTTATGTATACTTATTTTTATGCAATAATGACACTATATTCTTTATACATCGGACAGACATATACAAGCAATGTTTACATAAATCTACATTTATTTGATGTAAAGAAATCTCTTTCATGTATACCTTTTTTATATATTTTCACTTACAGTTATAAACGTATTTTTAAGATAGAGGACTATATCTTCTCTTTTAAGTACATACTTTGAAATTGGTAGGACTGTTCACACCTTGAAGGAGTTTTCATGTAAACAGGGGCTCCAGAATCGAGCCCAACAAAAAGGAAACAGGTGTTGTAGAAGTCTTAACACAACATCTAATGAAACAGTCAAGCCTTCAATCTCCAAGGTCTGTCCTAACTCTGAAAACTGTAGAATATGGTTTTATCACAGAATGTGATATATGAAGATTTAACTGCAGTCTTTTCTAAATTAACAAGAGCAGCTGCATGCTACTATGCACCAAAATATGGAGATCTTAAATGCCTTGAAATTGAATGAATTTATGCCTTGGTCTTTCACATGCTTTTTTGTGAAATCCCAGGGACAATCTTACACAAAAGAAAGAAAGGTTGTAGAAGATTCATCTTTTCCAAGTTTTGTTTTCAGACGGTTTGTTGGGAATTATTTACCACTTATGCCATACTTCTCAGGGGAAAAAAATTCATTGTCTGATTAAATACCATAGACAAATCTTGGATATTGGTAAACAGATTAAATAGGCTTACACATAGACAGTGCCTTAAATGGATAAATCATGATATGCTGTAATACTTATTTTATTTTATCTTATTTTAAAGGCAGACTATTTCCATTGTCCTGACACAAAAGTTTAACTAAAGCAAAGTAGAATACAATTTGAGACGAAGATGTCAAACATGTCAGTAATTTAATCCCTCATTTATATTCCATTTTGTCACAACTGTCACAACATCCAAATAGAATAATTAGAAGAAAAAGCAAGACTTAAGCAATGGCCTATATTGTGTCTATACTGATGTTCTAAAAACAGAGAAAAGGAAGATCTGCCATTAATAATGCGAAATTCAGTATGGGTGTTTCAGATTGTTCCAGATAATTAGGCCAGTTAGATAAAGAAATAATATCTAAAGCTAGAAGCAGGAAGTTCAACAGGAGAATAAGACCTAGAAAGGTGTAGATTTTGAAGAACTGAATTTCCATTCAGCTCGAAAGGAGTCAAAGCTGCTCAGAAGGTTGCAACAAAGGTACGGAACTGAACCCTTCTTCCCCTTCAAGGGAAAAAGAAAGATCTAGAAGATGATGATGAAGAAGACACTAATAGGCACGTACAAGCTAGGGCTTGATGGCTGAAAATACAAAATTAGACTAAAACTGCAGAATCATTCAAAGTGAGAGGGTGGTGGTGGTTTAGGGTGTTTCATTCATTAACAATGATATTTAAAGTGAGGATGGTAAAACCCTCACACCTGTCTACACCTAAGTGGTGCAAGCTAGGACAAGATCATTCAAAGAATAGGAGGAAAAATTCTAAAAGAACCACTTAGAATAAGTGGGTGGTGATGGTTCAGGAGACGTGTTTATTAGTGGTGATAATTGAATATAAAATGACATAGCCTCCACCCTCTTGCAGTCAACACAGTCTTTGTGAAAGGGTCCAACATCACTCACTTGTTGGTGATGTTAATCTGTGCCTCTCAGCAGTCACCTGAGGAAAACTATAGGTCTGAGATCCCCCCTTTTGTTGTGGCTACACAGCATTATTTTAGTATTTTTTTTACATCTCCCTGCTTTTTAGGGAAAAATGGCTAAATTAAGTTGTTGTTGTTGTCGTCGTCATCGTCATCATCATCATCATATTTGTTGTTGCAAGTGTAATCCAAACAAACTGGAAGGAGCCACAGAGTCAGGATTCACTAACTGCTTTCCCTACGACCATCTTGGACAGGAGCCATATCTCTTCCTCCTCTGCTCATTGCAACATAATTTCATGGTTGTTGTGTCTGGGGAGGGCATTGGTACACTCAAGCAGTGAGTTTCTCCTGGCAGGTAGACTTAGGTAGTGAGTTTCTGCTGGCAGACCCAAGGAAACCCCTGAAAGCTTACACAGGCAGGCAGAAAGCCAGATGTCAGGCAGGTATGCTTAACCTTCTAATATAAAAAATAAACATGTCTCTAGTAGAAGCTTTACAAATATTCAGCATTCCACGACCATTTAACTCTTCACACTCTCCATTATAAGAAATTGCCAACAAATTCTTTTAAGGCTGGATTCTGTTTTTACCAGGGTTTTTGTACTGCACATCTTGTCTCTTCACATTTGTGTGGAAAGGCACAAACTGACAGAGAGAGGAGTATGGCAAAGAATTTTGGCTTAGGCAGAAAAAAAAAAAAGTCTGCAGATGAAATGTTTTCCTTTTCTAAATGTTACCAGTTTAAACATAGTTCTTGGAGAGCACAGCATACAGAAGTAAGATATTAATTCCCTTATGGTTACATAACTGCAAAACTGCCCATCCGCAAAGGTCACTGCATCAGTATTTTAGAAGCCACAAAGGACCAACCAAAGAAGTGTAGCTAGTGTGCAGATAAAGGGATTTGGGTGAGTCTACCCATAGAGGTTTTTCAGGTTCCAAATCAATGAAAAGAGAGAAAGAAAAGAAACAGCAAAATAAAAGAAAGATCATGATTAAATATTATAAAGTTTTTAATTGCAACTAATTCTGGATAATTGATTTTAAGCTTCCACGTTAGTAAGACTGAAATAATTTTTCCACCCTCATCTGTTTTCCAGGTCCTAGTTCAGTATCCATCATCACACTGTTGAAGCCCATTTGATCGTGTGTCCTTTTGCATTTCCCACAGAATGCAAAACATTGTAGTCCAGTATGTCCCTCCTACCCCATTTCATTTCTTGGATTGTACGCAAGAACAATGATGTTGCTCTGAATTCACACCACTGTAAGGGAATGTTTAAAATGCAAAATGAACGAACTGAGTTTTCCCCTAAAGGAAGAAAACATTTGTATTCAGAATTTCTGATTACCATCCTCTTTACTTGATTCAATTTCGTTCGGGTTTGGGTTGTGGGTTTGGTTTGTATTTTTTTATGGAAGATTTGAATCCTATGCCAAGTCTAGGCTGATAATGACCTTTCAAATTTTCTGCTACTAAAAAAAGTTTGTAGGTATTCAATTATCATAAATTACAGTGATAGTTACCATTGATTGCCAAACCATTTAGAAACATTCAATAATTAATCTTCACAGTAGCCTTGTGACAGAGGGATAAAAATGCAATGCAGCTTTTGAGAATTAAATTAAAGCTCAAGAAGGGTATATATAACACATAGGTTTTCTGCTAAGTCTCTCATATATGGGAAAGTTTCACACTGATACTAATTTTGACATGTTTACATACTGGTTTATTTCCTTTTTCATAAACAAGGTAATAAGTTAACTACAGTGATGCAGCAGTTCGCTGTCATACCAAAAAAGATACACTCTCAGAGTTCAGCTCATAAACTTTTGCTGACTGGTGTTGCATGGATGGACTACCAGTCTGATAATCAGCATTGGTTTCTTGTAATAGAAATGGGAAACTGAAGAATACTGAGATACAGTGATTTCTAGCCCAGGTACCTTGAGCAGGATTTAGAATTAGAAGGACAATTTCATTGTCTTTCTTTGAGCGTCCAGCTTCATTTTGGGAAGATAAAGTCAACATCATGGACAGGATGAGAACTTCCTGGATCCCAGAGTCTTTTCTTCACTCTCCAATTTGCTAAATAATTGAGATAGTTTTTCCCATGATATGCCACTCCTTCATAAAGGCTTCTCTAATCTCTCTTTGGTTATGACACAAAATTCCTTGCAGCTTTGTAATAAAATTATAACATTTGACTTTTAATTAACAAACTTTGGCATTATAGTATCTTCTAGAAAGAAAAAAAAAAAAAACAGTAAGAGAGAGAGAAAGAGACAAAGAACAAGCAAGCAAGAAAGTTAAAAAGTCCTTCATATCTATCAAACATATGCCAATTGGACTATAAGTGAAATGCATCTGTTGCACCATTCTGAAAACAGAAAAAAACCATATGTTTGTTTATTAATGTTCTGTGCTTGCCTTACCTGGCCTTGGGGTATAGGATGCACAGACTTTTCTCATCTGAAAGAGCTGACTTAAATTTAAATCATTCCATTACAGGTTTTAGAGTGCTAATAAACTTGCCACATTTTTGTATTCATCTGAATAATAACTAGCTGTAGGGGCTGGTGAAACAAGAAACATACTTTTAAAAAAAAACTTTCTGCAGTTTAGTTTCCAGAGTTGACTGGTTCTGAAGCTCATGGGAATTATAAAGTCCAGTGGAGCTGAGGTTCTCTCAAAGCTTTTCTCTGTCCCTATACCACCTACAGCACTGTGGTCACTGCAGTGCTGATTTGGTAAGGTTACTAATTCATCTCAGGCTATACTATTTTCCAGTGACTAGCACTTCATTAGGGTAAAAAGCTTCATTATGAAAGGAAATATTCAGAGAGAATTCAGCTTACGAATGGAAAAATACCGAGTTTTCTATCAGCTTGTTTCAAACATGCATATAAACCTTATTTTTCAAATGCTTTGCACTTCTTTCAAAATATTTTCCAGTCTTCATTATGTCTTCTACCTCCTTTTTAATTTTATTCTATTTCTTAAAATCATTAGAAAGTCAGAGTACTAGGAAATCACCAAATTTTCTCAAAAGTAGTAAAGACAAAAGCATACCGCTGCATTTTTCTGATCCACCAATGAATCGTGAGAGTGGATCCTTAACTGCATATGGTCAATACTGGTGACACTGAAGTACACAGAGGTGCGAGACCCGTATCCTGACAGGATGGGTGCCGGTATTTGTTTCTAACTTTCACTGAATTAAAAAAATACAATATTCTGATTGCAAATACTTGACTTTAAAGCTGTGCAAACAGCTTCCTTTAAACACATCTTCCTCCTTTGATCTCAAGCAACTACACAAAAGCCCAAATTTTTAGACTGCAGCTTTCAGGCATTTTTACTACTAAAAAGAGAGGAAAAAAAATAAAGGAAAAATATTTTTTCTTTATTTCAGGGTCATAAGTCAGAACCCTCGTTGCCAATTTTGGTTTTGCTTTTCTCCAATGAGCAAACTAAACATTAGTCTGCAAACAACCATGCAAATCGCAGCTCTGAAGGATTTTTTTTAACAAAGCTCTGTAAGTATCCTTAAAAGAAAATTAAATGGAAGGTGGAATTAACTTTAAGGAAGTTGGAATTAACTTCAACAGCTTCGCCACATCAAGAATAGCACATATTTTTAACTGCAAGGAAAATTAATTCTATGAACAAGCTACTACCAAGAAAAGTTGCAGATTTTCCATTTCTGTATTATCAAATTAAGACAAAATGTGTCTGTAGGAGATGAGCTGCAGATTACAGATCTCATTGCAAGAGAAACTGGTGTGGTTCTACAGTCTGCATTATTCAGGTCAAACTAGTTGGTGTAATGGTCCCTTCTGGCCTTAAAGTAATCTATGTATCTATGAAAACTTCTAGCTAAACATAATAAGGTTGTTTAAATATTTCATTTGTAATGAGCTCTTAACAATACTTCACTTGAAGGCTAGAGTTAAAAAAAAATGAAAGAGAGAAATAATGATTATTAAGGGGATGATCCTTGAACCAGCCTCATGAAAGTTTCCGCTATAAATCAAGAACATTTAAATAGCAGATGCATATGTTGATCTGGACTGCAAATGAATTTTCTCCACTCCTTACTACATTCTACAGTACATGATGATCCCTGAATTCTTAAGAGAGATCTTTAATTCCTTATGACTGTCCATATCTCTTGGAGAATGGTTGCAATATAGTGTAGTTTCTGAGCCATGAAGGAAACAAAAGGTCCTTGCTGATTTGACAAAGCTGAGGACGTATTTGCTTTCTACTTGACAATGCCATGGACTTGCCATGTATAGAGATTGGGTCCCTGTATCAGGAGTGGCCACATTTCAGTGAGAGTGTGAAGGATACGAGTAACCCAGCTGGTATGATGTAACTAAAGCTGGTTCGTCCTTCCTGTTGTGTGGGCAGCCATAGAACCAGTGGACTATTACTTTCATTTTTTTTTAAAAAATGTGTTAGCCCTTGTTTAACTTTGGAAATAATGCCTCTTTAGAAAGACATGTCTGGGAAATGCGGATTACCATTAGTATTGATGCACTGCTTAAATGTTTTAACACATTCATTGTAAGTAGCAACACCTAAAACATTCATTACAAGTATCTTCCATCGCATCTACGCTTGGTAATATCCTACATTATGAGAAGAAATTCTGCATTATGAAAAGAAACACAGACAGTACACAGCTGTTGACTTCAGATGAGACAAATCACACCTTTAGAGTGGTATTTCCCCCAACTGTCTAAACAAGGAGGCTAGATAACAAGCCTAGGTACAGATATATCTACATATGTGTAAAACCCCCAAAGGGAAGCCTCAATTCATTTGGAGATTCAATGAATAGAAGTAATTTTTAAAATGTCCTTTTCTGTGTATTTTAAAAGATCTGCCGCTGTGAGGAATGAATGTCCTGCTATGTTTTCAAAATGGAAAATAAACTCAATTTCTCATAGTTATGGGATACCAGCGCTTTTGTTTCTGGTTTAAAATCCTCTTTCAGCAATATTCACGTGTAATGTGACAAGTGTCAGATTTATAGATAAGAACATAGGCTGAAGTGAAAGATAGAAATAAAGACCTGTATTTACTGAAACAGTTTATGTATACATCTGTATTAGTGTTTGTACACAAACACAGGCCAATATACTCTGCAAGCTTTGTGCACATAGCTGCAAATATATTTTGTTCTAAGACATATCAATTCAAACACACTTTACTGTTGTAGAATTGGGGCTTTATTCTTGGTTTTAAAGAAAGTCACATATGTAAAATACAATGTCTTTTCAATGCATAAAGTCTAAATTAAAAACAGAAACAAATAAAATACAAAGAATACTGATTACAATATCAGAATCACTAGTTATTTTTGATGCTTGTATAACTAAAAGTTAAAAATAATATCTGATACTTTACTGCATTACAATAAACCAATTACTTATAATAAAACAATAATTCAGTTGCTCATATTTATTCAAAAAATCAATAGTTTTCATTCAAACATTTTTCTCTAATTTTTGAAGGGAAATATTTGAGAATGACCATTTGAAAATGTCACAACAGCTGATAGAAGCGAGTGATTTTACATATCTAGGTAAACTTTGTGTGTGCGTTTGTAAGCATTACAGAAGAAAAGACTACCTGTTGATCACTATTTTTCTATGTCAGACCTTTCAGAATTTCACTGAGTGTTCTTTGCATTAGTCCAGCGTCCAGAGGTTCCTGAAGAACACCCGGTAGCATATTACTAGGCAGTTGTGGAAGGAACACAGCTGACACATCTGTTTGATGTCAGTCATATGGAAGTTTCTGCAAGGCCCTGCAGTGAGTATGGGAAACGGTTTGGCCAGATAGATGTAATTACCCCGGTGCCAAGGCAACACACACTGCAAGAGGACTCTACGTGCACCTATTCAAAGAGGTAGTGCCAGTTCAGGTTGCCTCCCTACCTGCCTGCAAACATCCCACAGACGGACACTTAGCACAGGCTTGTATCAATAAAACAGTGTGCTGAGTTTGAAAGTGGGTGCTGGCTTGGGGCCACGTTCGAAAGGCAAATTCAGCCATAAAATACCTGTGGCCCCAAAAAGCCGTCATTCCTCTGAAAGCTGAGACCTTACAATTTAAAGTATGAAGCATTTAATGCAGTTTTCAGGGTAACACTGCATACACTGTTGCTTACAAATATATATTAAAAAAAAGGGGGGGGGAGATAAAACCGTTCAGAAGGAAGGACATTACTCTTTCCTCTAAACTGATGAAAAACCAAGGTCTGGAGAGAAAACATCACTTAGCTAAGGTCACACAGGAAGCCTGTGACAGTCTGAAATTAAATTTCATGACTCCCAATCCATTGCCTCAGCCATAAGAGGATCTTTCCTCTCTTATTGATTTAATTTTTCAAGTTATCTTTTTGAATTCTGAAGCATCTGGCTGACTACGAAACAAAATGGTTCACGTGATTATTGTAAATAACTTTACATTTTGATGCTATTTTCATTGCTTATATACATCCTGAAGATATTTCAAATGGGGCACCTATTATATATAGACACTGAATAGGTACATTGATTAATTTATAAAGATGTCATAATTAAAGGGTTTTTCTTCCTTAATTTGCATATAACATCAATTTTTATGTGAACATATCATTATTTTACACAGAAATTAACCTTGGGCACTTCAAATAGTGTCTACGCATACGTTCTTCATTAGCTATAATTTACATGCTATGTCATTCGCTACTAATTCCTCAGAGAACACAATCATACAGCGAACAAGCAGCATTTTGATGTCTTTTACAGAATAATTCTACGAATGAAGAGGGAAATGGCACACAATCCAAATTGTTGCTTTTCTTTCTGCTGCTCAAGATGAAGCTGCTGTCCTCACTTCCACCAGCCCTATAGTGGCACCTCAAGGCAGAATAACAACATGTCAAGGCTGTTCACAGGCTTACCGCAGGCCTCGCACAGGGAAATTAGCATTAAGCCAGAAAAATGCAAAGTCAGGTGAACAAAGGCCTGAGTCTGCAATGTCTGCTTTTAGTTGCCTAAAAATGATAGGCACTAACTCAAAATAGGTGAAAATTACTTTTGTGAATCAGATCGGGTACCTCAATCCTAAGAAATGTCAATGTCATAAAATCATAGAATGATAGAATGGTTTAGGTTGGAAAGGACCTTGAAGATCATCGAGTTCCAACCCCCCTGCCATAGGCAGGGACACCTCCCACTAGACCAGGTTGCCCAAGGCCACGTCCAGCCTGGCCTTGAACACCTCCAGGGATGGGGCCTCAACAACCTCTCTGGGCAACCTCTTCCAGTGATTTACCACCCTCACAGTGAAAAATTTCTTCCTAATGTTTAATCTGAACCTGCTCTCTTCCAGTTTAAAGCCATTCCCCCTCGTCCTATCGCTATGCCCTAGTAACAAGTCCTTCCCCAGCTCTCCTGTAGGCCCCCTTTAGGGACTGGAAGGCTGCAATAAGATCTCCCCGGAGCCTTCTCTTCTCCAGGCTGAACAGCCACAACTCTTTCAGCCTCTCCTCATTGGCGAGGTGCTCCAGCCCTCCGATCATCCTCGTGGCTCTCCTCTGGACACGCTCCAGCAAGTCCTTGTCCTTCTTCTGTTGGGGACTCCAGAGCTGGATGCAGCACTCCAGGTGTGTTCTCACGAGAGTGGAGTAGAGAGACAGAATCACCTCCTTTGACCTGCTGTCCACACTTCTTTTGATGCAGCCCAGGATACGGTTGGCCTTCTGGGCTGCGATCGCACACTGCTGGCTCATGTTGAGCTTCTCGTCAATCAGCACCCCCAGGTCTTTCTCCTCAGTGCTGCTCTCCAGCCATTCCCTGCTGAGCCTGTATTTGTGCTTGGGATTGCCCCAACCCAGATGCAAGACCTTGCACTTGGCCTTGTTGAACTGCATGAGGTCAGCTTGGGCCCACCTCTGCAGCTTGTCCAGGTCCCTCTGGATGGCATCCCTCCTCTCCAGCATGTCTACCTCGCCAAAGAGCTTGGTATCACCAGCAAACTCGACCCCACTCTCCATGCCGCCGACAAAGATGTTGAACAGTACAGGTTCCAGTACCGACCCCTGAGCAAAGCCACTTGTCACTGGTCTCCAATTGGACATCGAGCCGTTGACCACAACTCTTTGATTGTGACCATCCAGCCAGTTCTTTATCCACCGAGTGGTCCATTTGTTGAATCCATGTCTCTTCAATTGAGAGACCAGGTTATTGTGTGGAACAGTGTCAAACGCTTTGCACCAGCCCAGGTAGATGACATCAGCTGATCATCCTTTGTCCACTGCCACTGTAACCGCTTCATAGAAGGCCACCAAATTTGTCAGGTGTGACTTGCCCTTCGTGAAGCCATGCTGGCTGTCACCAATCACCTCCTTGTTTTCTACGTGCCTCAGCAGAGTTTCCAGGAGGAACTATTGTCTATTAAGCACTGTATCTCAGTGAAGAGATGAAACTAAGAAGTGAACCAACAAAATTTATCTTCTATACTGGAGTCCCAAAGACTCCTATAATGAAACAGGAAGATTCCTAAACTGGAATGAAATGAGAAAGTGGCTTATCTTTGGAACCTCCTCTATGACAGATACAAGTTTTGCTCAGGTCATTCTAGACAAGAAGTAGACAATGTGTCTGAATCATTTAGAGATTCATTATGATTTAGGGAAACTATAAAAAAAGCAAGCTTATCTGTGTATCTTGAATGAAAAGCACACAAGAATTTCTGATATAAAGTTCCACAATTATATCCAAAAATAAGCTCTTATCAATTTGTCTCAAAGTGTTGTTTTGTTTACTGTTTTGTTTGTCTTTGTTTGTGTTATTGTGCATCATATGAGGAAGATAACCTATGGCAAAGTTCAAAGTTGATCAATCTTGAAGACACATAAATGCATGTTTGGTGGGAAGTCTGTCCTTCCATCTAATGGAGGTCCATTCATTGTTCAGTTGATGTGATAGTTACCATGTTGATTTAACTTAAATATTTTAAATTTACTGTTTTTTTTTGGCAGGGACCTTAATTCCCTAAGAATTTCTGCAGCATGCGTGTTAAGTTAGCTTCATCTTCAACAGAGTTTTCAAGCATACACAAGTAACATACACATAGATATAGGTAGGTAATTCATATTCCACAGGCTCTATAAGGAGAAAGCTCCTTTCAACACGCAGAGATTTCCTAAGCAGAGGATCATAGTGGTTTAGATAATTGTTAATAAGAATTTTAGACATGATGAACATACCTGCCTTTGTCATTTTTGTATTCAACAAGTGAATCAAAATTCCTGAGACTACTGAACGTTTGAAACAGTTACTTTGACCCTATTAGGTTTTAACACCAAGACTGTTCAGGAAGAGATATCCAGGAGAAGAGAAGGCTCTGGTGAGTCCTTATTGTGGCCTTTCATTACTTAAAGGGGCCTTATAAGAAAGACAGGGTCAAGCTTTTTAGCAGGGCCTGTGGTGATAGAAAAACGGGGTGATGATTTTAAACTAAAAGAGGGTAGATTTGGACTAGATATAAGGAAGACATTTTTTACAATGCAGGTGGTGAAACACTGGCCCAGGTTGCCCAGCGAGGTGGTAGATGCCCCAAACCTGGAAACATTCAAGGTCAGGTTGGGCGGGTCTCTGAGCAACCTGATCTAGTGGAAGATGTCCCTGCTCATTGCAGGGGGGTTGGACTAGATGACTTTCAAAGGTCCCTTCCAACCCAAACTATTCTATGATTGTATGATTCTATGATTTGTGTATAATTACTATATTATTCACTAATCTAACTGAATGGGTAGAATATTTCTTTGCTTCTTTGAGCATTAAAATACTTCTTTCAACATTTATGACCTACAGGGATTCTGTTGCAACTTCCAGGGGAAAAAGGAAGGTACTTGTCTTGAATTACTTGTCTGGAGCAGGAGACAGCTTTTAGCACTGCCAGAATACCCAGTAAGAACAAAAGGACTGAAGAGGACCTACAATGTCCTCAGCTTATGGATAAAGAGTACTCATATGGATGCACTGGACCTACTCCACAGGACAGACAAATGCATACATTCAGTACAGGATTAAAGTGTGTTCTCAACAGTGCAACAAGATAAATAAAAGATTAATGAATCCAACCTACATCTTTTCTTACAGTCACAAATAAATCAACTGTTTTAAACCTGAAGAGAGCATCTGTAGGAAAAGGGATATTTTTTTCCCCTAAAGTAGAAGGATGGTAAAAAGATGTACTACCCTGAAATTTTCTTGATCTGCTAATCTTACTACTTTTTGTCCTTCTCCATAGAGAGAGAGGTGTGGGAGACCAAATGTCCTAATGATTGCGTCTGGCACTGTTCTTGTTTACAAATGTCAGGTCATTCAGTAAAGTAATAAAAATCACATGACTTTTTCAGACAAACACTCACAAAGACCAAATTAGTAACATAGAGGGTGGTTTCAAACAAATTTGTGAAAATCCACAGGTCTTATTCAACTCATAAATGCTATTTGTCAAAGAATGAAAAATAATGAGGAAAAACAGAGAAATCATCACTTCATAAAAATACTTAACAGTCAATCGAAAGAGTCAATGTAGGTGTTATTAATTATAAAGTGAAAAAATACAGTCTGTCTTTGAACTTACATTAGGGAAGAAAATGTCACAGAAGGGCTGATCCCTGTACAGAAAACTGTGAAAATAGTTCATAAAAATTAGTCTTGATTTGCCAGCTATTTTTCTGTTCTTTGTAGTCATTATCTACAATAACGGGCTGAGTCAACTATATAGGAAATTAAGATGTACATTTGTATCACTGGTAAATGAGCAGTTAGATAATAGGCAACTAACTTAGTCTGCTTAGATTCTATACAGAATACTTCACTGCAAGAAAGGAGATGAAAAAGTAGCCGTGAGTTGTCTGGTGTTTCTATGCATTGGAGAACTTTGCTGAAGCGTATATTTTACAGAGGTTTTTTTATTCACTGATCTAGGAGAGTTAGTGGAAACTTCATTTTAGAGTACATAGCAATACATATCCTGGATAATAATTACTGTAGATATTTTGGTCTTCTATGATGAAATCCTAGCAGGTATATCTAATAGCTAGAGGATATCATACATTACCTAGAAACATTGAAATGGATGGATGAGGATGGTGGAAAGCAACAAGTTCAAGAAGTTGCTTTAAAAGAAATTTCAAAATGGTTGAGGATTTTGGTGGCAGGGAGATCCTTTACTTTTACACAATCGTGTGCCGCATCAATGAAAAATTGATAGGAAATCATATTCCAGGTTTCATTCCTGTTTGTAGTAATAAGTTTATGTAAGTAACATACTTGCACTAGTATGGAAAAAAAAGGAGACCATTGTCTGAGAGAAGGGCATCTCTTCCCCGTTATGATCTCTTTTGAAATAGCTTGACTAATGAATTTGTATACTTCCCACCTCCAACCTTCCCCATCCCACTTTCCACATGTGTTTGCATTACTGAGGGGTAATGATAATGAAAAATACCAGCCTCAGGTGAAAAGGAGATGCGACACAACAGCGGAAAAAAAACAGATACACCAGACAGTTCATCATCTTCACATTTCGTCTGACCTTTCAGCAGCCACCAGACCAAATGAGTAGCAGGATAAGGTCAACAGGTAAAAATAGACACAGCAGAAATTATTTCATTCATGGATCTTGAAGGTCGGACAACTTGAACAAAGTACTGAATAGATGATTTTTCTTAATGGTTCAGCAATATACATAGAAAATGTGCATTCCTATAGCCAAAAGATGAATTTATTTGGCGGTGTCCCAATTTAGGGGCAAAGAATGGATCAAATCTATTAGTCATTCTTTAACCAAGAGCATAAATAATGTACAGAAATCTGTCTCCTTCTAGGAAAAGAAATTATGGAGGTATTTGCAACACTTATCTTCAAATACTTATACCACACATTATTCTTCCTAAACTCTCCCTACAATCAGTGGAAAGAAACACTCCTGCAGGTAGGAAGTTTGAAGCAACTTAGTTAGATTTCTGCTTTGAAAATCTCCCAGATCAGTTTCATGCTATTCATGTATGAATCTTATCCCAAAAGCCTAATATCAGACAGTTATGTTATTGGACTAAATCAAGTAGGTGAATTAATTTTCCTAATTACTTTCCTGAGTTTCAGCTTTCCTTGGGACAATAGACTAAAAGACCTACCAAAATATGATTTGAAATATGCTGTTTATGTAATTTTTTAAGATCATCTGGAAGACTAGGCTCTGCAAAGACACTTTTACAAGAATGGTTGGAATGAATATCCATTCACAAGATTAGTCTAAGCACATTGCAAAACCATTCAACAGCAAGACAAACAGGTCCTAAACATCTGAGAGAAAAAGGAGACATTTCAGAACTTCAACAGGATGAAATTTCATTTTAAAATAGCACTTCTACTATAGAAAAGGGTAGTCCAGAAGCCAGGGGAGAGAAGAGGAGGAAAGGGGAGGAGAGGGGAGGGGAGGGGAGGGAAAAAAGAAAACTTAATATAAGACATCAGTATACCACCATACAACAATTAAAAACATTAATGGGCTACTTCCTCTAGAAACAGATTTTAAGATCAGTAACAGAGACACAGAAAAGTCAACTGGATTGCCCCAAACAGCTCACAAAGCCTGTGCCACAGTCACTGCCAGAAAAATTAACTTCAATCTAATTCATCTACATGGTCATCTTTCTTAGAGGTCCAAATTTAAACTATGCATTTCACATTTCATTTAAGAATTCACATCTTGTAATACTATGTAACAAAATGACATTAACTCAGCCAAATTTAACTATTTCTTCTTCTTTTTGCATCACTTCTTTAAGTCATAATCAGTAAAATCAGACTATGCACTCACACTTGAAACCCTCAAATAGTCAGTTGGAGAAAATGTTTACAGCTGAGCATAAACCCCTGAAAATAGCAGGTTTTAATGGAAACGTTGACCAGCTTTTCATGCATAGCTCTAAATAATGAAAGATTCCTGGCTGGCTCACTCTCTCATAGCCATCTAACCATTTTTGTTCCATTCATTAGTGGAACATCATATAACTTAACTGAAATTAACATATGTAAAGAATGTCATCCCAGAGGGATTTCTGCAACAAAGGAATATTTTTTTATAGTTGGCAGTTTTGGTAAGAGCTTATTTTCTAATCTACAGTAGTTGTTAGCTTCACAAAGAAATGAACTCTCTTTCTTCAGGTTTTTAACCAAATGCCCTGTTCTTTGGCTTCGTGTCTTGGCCTCGTGGATGTCTTAAATACAAATAAAAGCACAAAATCCCACCCTCCAAGTATCTGATTGCTTTTTTTAATAGCTCAGTCCCTGAGGGGTTCAACTTGTTATTGAAATTGTTTTCTTTAATGGGCATTTTGTGCTTTTCCCCTGGATTATTTTACTTACTTGGAGTGGTGAATGCATGCCAGTTCAAAAATCAAACACTGGGGCAAATGCTACAAACACATTGCCCAACATGTGGTCAGTATTTAGACAAGTATATAAAGCAGAGAATTATTCTCATCACTGGGGAGAACATTCTTCATTCACTGTTACAGCAGATAAATTATCTATCTCATAATTTAGATTATGCTGACAGTTTCATTATGTATTTCCAGTGCCCAAAGATACTAATAAGTGTTGTAGGTTTGTCTCAGTTCAACATACAAACGAAATTCTGCCTTCAGATGAATGCTGAACCGACACAATGAAGGGCAGATGCAGTCTATAGGATCTTGGCACTGTCAGCTCTCACAACATACGAACTTTCAATTTATTTCAAAAGCCTGAAAGCTTATTTAGCTGACACTCGGGAGGGAGTGGGAGAGGATCTGATTCTCCTCTCACACATGTTTTAAGCCATTGTTGGATTGCTGATTTCATTAGAGTTACTGCTGATTTACACGGCTGCCAGTGACAGGATCCAGTCTATATAAAACTGAATTAGAAATCTAAGGAATATTCTGCCAGATTTCTGATGTTACACTCAGCAGGAGACTATTGAAGTTATAAGCTGGGAAAATAACTTGCTAAAGGAAGACAGATCAAGAAACAATCTAAAGGGATGGTGGTTACTAAGTGAGTTCCTTAAGGATCAGCTTTGGGGCTGTGTTTGCTTAATTTTTTTCAAGGTCAGTGCCTAAGTTGTCACAAAGTACTTTATTGAATGTTATACTGAATTCCAAATATTTTAGAACCTTACAATTTCTCAATAGGCTATTATCATACCAAGCGCTGATACCAACTTTATCTGCCTCAGTCAGTCTTCTGTAAATACGTGCTGCAATTTCAATATTCCACCTATCATCATGCCCTGAACAAATCATCATAATATGTTACAGTAATGCATTCTATTGAAATGAATCCATCAGAGTTGAAGTTTCCAGGTTGTTTCTTCTCTTCAGGATATTTACTTCATCCAGCTTTAGACATTTGGCCATATAACAGACCTAATTTCCCACTACAGGCAACAGAGAATACACTCCACGTAAGAATGATTCAAAAATATAAGTAAGATTCCTGTTTTAAACAGCCTTCTGAAAGGATCTGTCTCTCTGCATTAACTGGATGGTTCATTTGCCCACAAAATCAGGCAGCTGAACTAGAATTGTCTGACTGTGTGTTGCCACCTTTAATCTGATGTTACAAATTCTTGTTACAGGACTTCTAATTTCCTGCACGAATTCTTTTCTTAAGTTGTTTGTAGTTGTTGGAGTCACAAGAGTATATATTTAATTTTCTTCCACTGCTCTTTGGAAGAAAGCATCTTCTTCAACACATTCCATTGAAGTCATGTCTGATTTGCCATATTTACTGTAAAGTCAATGGACTTGGCTGAGTAAAATCAACTTTATAGTTCCAGTTCCTAGGACATCTCACTTCAACCTGCATTAAAACATTAGGGATCATTGTGGTAGTATTCTTCAAGTCCAGTTCAAGCATTGTTGGGAGAGGATTCATAAGTTCTGTTTCTGTGGGAAGAACGAGGAGACAACCAGTGAGCCTGAGGAGAGGATGTGTCTCACACAAAGACCATTGACCTTCCAGTACTCATGACATCTCTATGACTCCAGCATCTGGCTGAAGAGGGAAGGACATGCCTATTACAACAAAGAGGAAGAAGGCTGAACTGACATTAGTTCTGGTTTGATGTGTCTTGTCTCAGAAATCTTTGGTGTATGATTTAAGTTGTCCAAAGCAGGGACATGCAATTCTGAACAGACTTTTTCATTCTCATTCACCACTCTGTTTTTCAATTTAATTTTACTTTTATTAATGACAGTGCATCTGGTTCAACTCCTGCTGATATCCATGGAAAAGCTACGGGATTTCCAGGGAAGAAGGATCAAGATCATCAAAACTGGTATGTCACTCTTCATTTTCAATTTCATTCTCAACTATGTCAATAACTTGGCATTATTTAAATACAATGAACTGATTTAAGGTACACGTGCAGATCCCTAAATAAGTTGTGATTATTTTGAGCACACTCTGTAAAAGCTTCACATTAAAAGCATGACAGAGTAGCACCCACCGCAGAGCAATCACAGTTAGGCATTTTTAGATTGTACAGTATTTTTAAAAAAAGGTCCGTTTCTAAATCTTGTTGGGGCCACTAATAGGCTGTACAACTTTCCACAGGTTTGAATCCTGAAGTGAGTACCTAAGGCTCTAATCACACTATTCAATTTTCATGTTACCCATCAGAAAACTCAAAGCACCACAGAACAAAATTGTTGATGCCTGGCAGCAACCTAAGGGGCAAGAACAGTATCTCAAGTCTCCTGCTTTCTGCTTCATTTAGGAAAGCTAATCTGTCATTGTAATCTTGACCAAAAAAAAGAAAAAAAAAAAGTCAATACAAATTTGAATTAGATTTAAACAATCATTTCAAACCTCAGTCTGGAAATAATTAGAGAAGGATTCTTAGTTTTACACTTCTCTTTGTATAGACAGCCTAAAGAAAACAACATCAGCATAGAAGAGTCTCCAACATGAAATAAATTCAGATTGCTGATGATTCCTGTATTCCCTCTTACTGCAGAAAGAACAAAACCCAAGAACAAAACAACACCCTTCAGCCTAAACCCCCAAAAATTCCCAAAAAGAAGGTTCATCATATGTCTGTAGCTTTGCTCACCTGTCATGTGGGGGTTATCATTAGCGAGTAAATCAGAGTTGTCTGAAAAAAAAAAAGAGGATTGTTCTAATGATTCCCACATTTTGAAGGAAATTAGTAGGAAGAACCTCTAACCGACTCTCCCCCTCCCACCTTGCAAATATCATTTCAGAAAAGCAAATGCTCCTATTCCATTGTGCAAAATCAAAGGCCACTCTGAGAAAATTTAATGCCATTGCTCTACATCTAATCTGGAGAAATAAACAAGAAAAGTTCAAAAGAAACATGTCTTCTGGAAACTGTGGTAACTGGTTTTACTGCCTATCTGTCCAGGAAATGACCACTCTTATCAGGCTGAAAGTGATTAAAAAATAGCAGTGGATTTTTTAACTTTGCACTTTTTCATGCAAACTATTGCAAAACTTAGTTGTGAAAAATATATTATTTTATTTAAAATGATCTTTCCCTGCTTTTTAATTCCATGCACATTTTCAAAAATAATAAAAAATAAATATGAAATACAGTACTGCCTATAGTAAGAGTTGATAACTCATCTCCTCTCTTGCTTCTGCAGAATTCTCTTTATATGTTCATCTGAATTTATATATATAAAATATATTAATATTGCAGATCATATAGATTAAGTTATCTGTAATTTGCGTCAATAAAAGTCATTACTACAAGGAGCTTACAACATAAAACACTGATTCAACTACCTTTAAAATCAGTAGGTAATACTATAAAACTGACAAGAAATACAGAAAATATTATAATATATATAATATATAATAAATGTAGGCCATCTACTGTTTATCATTTAAAATTGACCTCAAGAGAATAGAAAATAGATATGGATTTTGATTCTATCCAATTTAAATTCTAATTTGGGTTCCAGATTAATATCAGAGCTGGAAAATTATCATGTCCACATGGACTTTTAATATTTTATAATTCATAAATCAATCCTATCATTTCTGCTGTACAGGACACCCAAGTCAGAAAAAAAAAATCCCCTCTCTTCATATTTTTGCACATGTTTCTACAATACCTAAGTTTCAAAATTCGTTTTTCAAAGACAATAGAGGAAATTGTGGAATATATAGTTTTATATGTAGGACAAACTACTCTTAAAAAGAATTGATTTTGTACTTTATAAAGCTATATGAAACTTTGGTGTGGAGCAGACATAAAGATGCTGCAAATATGAATCAATAACAATTATTTTATTTCTGTTTGGTAAATTGGAGGATATTAAAAGTTCCTTCTTGTTTGAAAGGCAAGAAAGTAAACAAGTTGGACAACTTCTAGTAAACTGGAAAAGAAAAAAAACACCTCAGATGATAGTGAAAAAATATTAGTCTCTGAAAATTTTTGAATTCATTCTGGTATGATATGGTATTCTTTATGATAGAATATTTGTCAATTGGGATGTTAAATCTAAAGACAACTTTAACTTAGAAGATACTAAAAGATGCAGTTTACCTTAGCAATGAAAACATGAAAAAAACGTGAGTTTTTTAGTTAGCCACAAAATAAAGTATGAGAAACGTAATTTTTGAAGGATTTGAATTGGAATCTTTTTTTTTCCTCAGAAGTTTGGTTGCTGACTGAATTTGGCGTGGATTCTGCTGGTTTTAAACTCCTTTTTTTATATAATCTACACGTTCCGCTTTCCACATGAAAGGCCCATACCCAGACCTTGCAGTCAGCAGAGCGCGCAGGAAGCTCAGACTTTGGCCCGCCACTTGTATACACTAAGATGCAAAAAGAATCTGTCACACTGCACCGAAAAGAAGTTTACGCCGCTCTCTGTACCACTGATCGATGTTACAGCAAGGAGGAGATGTGAGATACAGCTTTACAGTGCGTACACATCTATGTTGAACAGAGTGTTTGTCTAGTAGCTGGGTAGTCCGCCTTGCGCTCCTACTGCTACAGCAAATCTGGCGTGAGATCTGACTCGGAGTTACTATTGACAGGAAACCTGGAAAATGGAGAATGAGTTTGGAAAAGGCAAAAGGCGGAGTCTGGTGGGAAAGCTACTTACTGTTATGCCATCTACAATATTAATCATTTAAATAATAACAAATTGGGTAGTTTTAAAAATATGCTGTCTTTAAAGTTAAGATACAAAACACAACGTATCAAACACGTATGAAAAAAATATGACACATGTATCTTATGTACAGGAAGTCATATTTTTAGACTGAAAATTAATATGCTTTTCTTTGTGAAGTATAGACACACACACGTCCTCAGAAATCCAAAATAATGGCTGTCCTGCAAACCTGTATTTTGTAATTTTGTAAGCTCCGAGGAAGCTCTGTCAAGAACCAGTCTCCGGCTTGGTAAGCGCTCTGAGGATAAATAATTAAGACAGTGTCTCCCTCAAATAGCCCACAATCTAGATGCCATATGAAACCGATGGAAGACAGAGGCAGGTAGGTTCTCTACAATGTCATTAGCAAGGTTTAGAGGATTAGTTTTTCAACCAATTGTTTAGCCAGTGCTAAGTGGAGAAAACTTGCAGAAGCAGTACAGAAAAGCTTTAAGAAAGGATTTTGTACCTGAGGAAGGAACAGATAAACAGGCAATTGTGGCTGCCACTGCTGATAGAGTGAAGACTGAACCTTGATAAATTAGCAAATGTGATAGTGTGAGACTAAATGCGTAGGGCTTGAAAAAGAGAAAGGGGCTGAAGATGATGTGATGGGGAAGGGAGAGCCCAGGAGAGGCAGCAAACACAGACAGGGCATGGTCAGATCAAGGAACAAGAAGCTGATTCTAACAATATCGTGTTGAATGGAAATTTGTCTCACTTAATTCCCACCAAGTGGGAAACATTCTCCAGCTACTTTCCTTCTCCAGCTCTGTTGTTAATGCTTGAGGTTAGGAAGTTGTGCTGCCGTTTTTAGAAGCTACCTTTGTGAGTGGACACCTACCATGCAGAGAGGAATTGCCTCTGTTATCTAGGATACCAACTATGGCAAAGTATATGTGGATGTTGAATTTCTTCCCAAAATACGGAGTAACAGGTTGGTGATTTGCTTGACACAAAGTTGCTTAATCCTTCAGGGAGAAAATCTTCAATTTTACATAGTTTATGTATTTTTAGGTATTTCTCCTTGTGCACAGCATGATTCCTTTGATAGGTTAGGTTTTCTCAAAAGTGCTAAATGACAGGTAAAAATGTGATGGAATTACTACTGGAATGCAAATTTAGTAAGTTCACTTTTATACATTATATACAGTTTAGGAGTGACTAAAGGTTATTAAATTAACTACTATGAAAAATGAGTGGTCATCTCTGGATTACAATAGACTGATTCTACAGTGATCAGCTCATATCTTTTCTTTTTTTCCCTTTTTTTCCCCAGAAAACAAAACAAAACAAAACAAAAAAAAAACACCCAACTGTACTTTTAGCTCCAACTGTTATGAGGAAGGGAAGGAAAGGGAAAAAAAAACAAAACACCAAACAACCTAAACCAATAAACATTTGGAAAGTAATGCTCTGAACTAACATGTTTCATGGACACCTGGAAGAAACGGGAAGAAAACTCATAAAAATGGGCTTTACCTTCTGCTTTTCACTGTGGCTTTTGCTAGCTTGCTGGTGGAAGAGGGTGCCAGGACGTCCTCTCTTTCCAGCGCATTTGGGGAAATTGATTCCTAAACAAGGATAACAAACCCTGGAGATGGAAATCTGACCTGCCAAAATACTCTTGTTCTGCCTTCTGGTCCAAGTGTGTAAGAAGCAGCAAGTGGCTTGACCAGCAGGTCCCATCAACCCTTAAATCTGGGTCTTTCTTGGGACCAAACATTCTCTCTGTGTTTTTCCTCAGCAGGTAACGCAGGCTGAGCACAAGCTGCCTGTGAAGCCTCTCTGCCTGTGGAGCTGGCAGGCTGCTCGCTCTGCCTAGCTTTGGTCACACGAAGCTGCATTCACGATTCAGCCCTTGGTGTACCGCTCAAGCTGCAGTAGAGTTCGTCCCCCCCGGGCTGATGGGCAATTTGGCATCTGGCTTGGAATCAGTGCCGCACTTGCAAGGTAATAGAGAGGAAATCAGAGAAGACCTAAGTGTTATACTCACCAGAAACTTGCCAGCTACTCTGTTTGGCCGCTTCTTTCATATTTTAAAAACTATCACATGAAAACAGTATATACTGATTCCAGTTAAATACTTTGGTTTTCCTTTTTATTTTATCTTTTTAAAAAGAAAACAGTTCTGATTTACTCTTTTAATTCCTGGACACAAACTTAAAAAACTGTTGTGGTTTTTTTTTTCTCATAGTCTTGGCAATCTGAATAAATCTACAGCAATTCCACTAAAAAATATCATCAAACGCCTTGTGGACTTTTTGCTCACCGTGTAGGAGTGGAAGCAGGGGGAGAAATATATTCTCAACATTAATTTTAAAAGAAATTACTTACATGTGGGTGTGAAACACTTTTTTTAATGCTACAAAAGCTACTCCCTACAAGGTCCACATTGAGGAGGTTGCAGTTAATAAAATCCAGTATTTTTTAAAAGGAAAAAAAAAAAAAAAAGAGGAAAAATGAAACCAAATCTCCCAACCTTTAATAAAGCTGAATGCAAAAATGTTGCAAAAGTCATAGCCATCCCCAAATTAGGATCTATCTGAACATGATTAAAATGGTACTTTTTCCTTTGTATTTGTACAGGGCAGAAGGTGCAAGATGCCTGGCAGCAGCACGTGGAGGCAGGAAGAGCCTCTCAGCACAGCTGCAAACTGCAAGTACAGGAGGCTGTGGGGAGAACAGCTGGAAGCTGAAGAAGAAACAGGGACACCATGAATCACACTTCCTTCCTAGGCTGCTTCTGGAGCAGCAGGGCTCTTTATTATGAGTTTGGAGTAAGCTCCTACTCACCCACTGCTTTTTTTTTTAATACAATATCTCACAGTCTCAAGAACTCTCTGTGGGAAAACAGCCAAATCTGAAGGAAAAGAATACGGAGGAGGCATGAGAATTACCTTCAGATATGCAAAGAAGGGAGCAGTCTCCACAGAGGTGGAGGCTGGGACGGAAAAAAAAATAGGATTAAACTGCAGCAAAGACGACTTCCATTAGATACTCAGCAGAACTTTTTAACAACGAGGACAGTGAATCTCAAGGATGGATTACTCGAAGAGGGCTATATTCTGGCAAGCTCTAAGAGCTATTTAGACAAACATCTGACAGTAATGACATGAGTACTGCTTATGCAGCTTTGGCACAAGAAAACGGACTACATGATCCTTCTGGATTCTTTCCAGCTCTAGTAGTCTGTGTGCAAAACAAGAGTCACAGCTAATCTGCCTTTGCAGGTTTGTTCCTGCCAAAAATAAAGGCTAGAATAAGGTGAATCTGAAAATGTGGCTCTTAATCTGTCTACCTGCGTGGTTCCTGCTAGTCGGGTTTCTCTCCAGTCAAGCAGATAGAACCTTTATTTGCAAGGTCTCATCCAGGTCACATAGAGGAAAATTATTAGAATTCTGTTTCTCTGCATTGCAGGATCAAGAGCTGAGTCAACCCTGCTGGGATTCAACCCACGTTCCAGGCAGTCTAAGTATTTCATATCTGATGTTTAAACCTCTAACCAAATAAAATTTCTACTGGGAGATGTACCAGTGTGTGGTCAGATTTTATTACGTTTCTGTTTGAAATTCACTCACAGGTTTGAGAAATTCCTAGATTTTTACCAGCCTGGAATGCCTGTTATGTTGATCTATTTACCTCTTCTTTTCAAGAGCATGAAAATGTCCAAGTTTTTAGTGTTTTCCAACGTGATTTTACCCTCAATATGATTCCATCGAGATCTACCAATGCCTTAGATTTATGCCTGCTCAGTATCTGTTGCTTAATTATTAATTCACTAATGTCTGTAAAGTGCTTCGAAGATGAAAAACATTACATTGTCGAACTGCTAACTGGTGCTTGGATGCTACTATTACAGCTGCCGAAGCTGTTAGAAAATATGCTTGAAACACATCCCCAAGGGCACATAATAAGGAAAGGTCATCTAGGGCAGCAGTTTATACAGAAAGGAGTAAATCAGACCGAAATTCTAGAACTACACTGTTGTATTTTTTTAATGTAGAGTCCAAAAGTCATTAGAGTTATGAGACCAGATTTTTTTCTTTAAACAAAATATGTTTAACTATTAAATAGATCAAAAGGAAAAAAATCAATACAAAGAATAATTTAAAACAATAAGGTGAAAAGCATTTCCCACTAGCTTCTGGGAAGGCAGGGCATTGTGGTTTCTGTCCTTCAATCCAATTAATTTCTACATGCATGGGGAGCTGAGTTGGAATGTGAAAGTGCATGTGGACGGAAAAGCCCTTCGGGCAGTTGTAGAGAATACAGAGAGGTCTCTGCTGGCATTCAGACTCTTTCACTGTAAAGAAATGATGGTTTGGGTTTTGCTATAACACTGGTCTGCTTCTGCTCCGGGAAGATACGTCTTAACCCATCGTGGCCTTTCGGTGGGATGAAGCCCAAACCCTAAGTAAACATCCAAGAAGACCTCAGCAGGTAGGTCTTTGCCTCCAGGCTCTGACATCTAGCTGCTTGCTGTATGATCAGCAATGCCTTTATAGTATCCTTTTTGGTTGCCCTCAGGCACACCCTCCAGCTGGATTACATCTGAGAGTTGTTCTTCCCTCCACCTGAGATACGTACAGAAAGTAGAGGCTTGTATTGATTTTTCACACATCACCCTCCTACCCATGCAGACACACAGTCCCGATCATCAGATACTTTGGGCGTTTTGCTACACTTCACACATACGTTGCTGCATTACAAAACATTGCTCTCTACTACAGGATTGCAAATGTTGATGACTCAATCTCCTGCCACCTCTGGAGAGCACTACCTTTCAGAAAAGCTCGAAAGAGCTGTTTGGCTCTAAGCAGAGACCAGTTGAAGGGATTAGATAGAGCTTTGACCCCAAGTGTCAGATCCCTTTATTTGAAAAGCAGCCGCTGCATGAGCTAAAACTCTGCCCTGAGCAGAAGAATTGAGCAGATAAAAGCCCCACCAGAGCTGGAACACTTTAGAAAGGTGGAAGACAACCAGAGAAGTTTAAACCCAATGATTCGCTTCATATCTGCAAGCAATAGAAACCAACATGGACACAAAAATAAAATAAAAAGTAAAAAACAGAAAAGTCAAGAGGAAGCTTTATCTCTGACGACAGCTTATTCTGAAGCACTTGAGGTTTTTAATAGTTTCAGTCAAGTCAGCCAGACAAGGCTAACACTGGAGCTGTAATGTAGGCATTTGAGAACTGCACTCCACATAAAAATAGAATATATGAGTAACAAATTTAAACAGAGGACAATAGAAGAAATTGAAAAAATAGAGAAGTGACTTGAGCCAAGCCCCTTTTTTAGGGGGTGAGGTCCTTGATAAGAGGCAAAACACTGAATGGGATCTGGAACAAAACACTCAGAGAAAGGCTATTGAAAGATCCAAAATTAGCTGTGTAAAAAACAATTCAAATTTGGATAGCAAAGGAAGCCAATCAGTTCAAGCCAAAGCCCATTCAGACATGATGAATATCATAGGAAATTCAAAATATAAGAAACAAAGTAATCAAGGGTGGAAAGGCAGGAGGAGTTCAACGCTGGGAGCCTCTAAAATACAGCTTATGAAGCAATACATGTAAACATGTACACATTCACATGTAAACAGAACAAGTAAACATAGTGTTCGATAGCTGAAGAAAGATGCAGAAATTGAAATATATTTGCCAAAACGTCCAAGAGTCCCCAGAATATGCTCTACACCGGTAAAGGAGTTTCTCCTTAAGAGCAAAATATAATATTGCCAAAAGAGAAGAAACTGTCCATGTGGAGGGGAAAAAAAAAAAAAAAGTTTATCAGATGTGATGAACATCATTTCACAGACTACAAGAATCGGTGATGTTAGCTCTCTCTTACACAAACAGGAACTGATGAAATTGTGTATTAGCATGTGGGTGCCCAGAGAGCACAGAGAAAGCTCTGCTGCCGGGAGCAGGGCAGGGGAGCCACCAGCCTGCAGTCACAGCAGGCAGTCAGGTTGGCCAGGCAGTGCCCTCTCCTGCTGAGCAGGTCCATTGACAATAACAAAGGTGAGGCACAGTCCAGATCACACACATGTCCATAGGGACCAGGCAGATCCCAGGTCCAGCCAGGACATCAAGTAAGGGCCAGAACCAGCGAGGAAAATGGCCAGGCATGGGTATCCCTGAGGCACAGCCCAGGCAAAGACTCAGGGAAAATGTCTGAGAAAAAAGTATTTTCTAAGCAGAGTGGAGAAGCCCCAAAACGGCATCTCACACCTCTGTCACACATCCACATTACAGCTATACCATGTGAGATCTGGCCTTGAGCAAAGTCAACAGAGCACTGGCACAGGCTGCCCAGGGAGGTTGTGGAGTCGCCTTCTCTGGAGATTTTCCAGACCCGCCTGGATGCAGTCCTGAGTAATGTGCTCTGGGCAATCCTGCTTTAGCAGGGGAGTTGGATTAGATGATCTCTAGAGGTCCCTTCCAACTCTGAAAATTCTGTGAATCTGTGATTCTGTGAACCAAACCCTGGGGGGAAGGGGGCTGGAGGCTGCAGACCCTTTCGGTACATTTTAGGACCATGACAGTAATTTGACAACTGTATGTAGTATATGGACTTTTTCTTTTCCTTTTTTTTTTTTTTTTTATGAAAGTAGCTGGGGTAAAATACCTCTTTCAAGAACATGCTTGTATAATAGTCTGTGTCTAACATGCTACGGTCCATGTTCATCAATGAAATTTTATTGCTCTGGAGGCGTAACAGTGCTAGTGGTGGAAACAGCTGCTAGAAGATTTACTCAAGCGTTTCAGAGCTGTCACATCCATGTCACACATCCTCAGCTCCACATAAACTCCACTGTCCTGCTATGCGGACTCCATCCTCTCTACTACTATAGGTATAGCCACACAGAAACTATGACCCAAGAACCTCTCTGTGAACGACGCAGTCAACATGACTTTAACCCAAGTCTACGTGAGTTGGGTAATAACGGAAAGCTCTTATTACCCAAAGTTGTATCCTATTATTGCTCCTTGGAACATGTACTATCAAGCATGGGACATCATAGGTCCAGCTTTACAGAAGATTTAGCTGGGGAAGGACTTTTTACTCAGGCATGTAGTGATAGGACAAGGCGGAATGGCTTTAAACTGGAAGAGGGCACGTTCAGATTAAACATTAGGAAGAAGTTTTTCACTTTGAGGGTGGTAAGACACTGGAACAGGTTGCCCAGAGAGGTTGTTGAGGCCCCATCCCTGGAGGTGTTCAAGGCCAGGCTGGACGTGGCCTTGGGCAACCTGGTCTAGTGGGAGGTGTCCCTGCCTATGGCAGGGGGGTTGGAACTCGATGATCTTCAAAGTCCTTTCCAACCTAAACCATTCTATGACTCTATGATTTTCTTTTCTAGATGAAAGAAACAAGGAGTCGCTCACTGCAAAGTTATTTTATCTGACAGAAAGCTCCAGAATAGTATTTTCCCTTTGCCTTGATCTTATTTTTCTCCATGCCAAGACTTGCATGACCACTGGCCAGCTTCTGACAAACTGATGGCACTTGTCTGAAATTATGAGTACTAAAATATCACTGGTATCTTTGGGACCATCTCTTGGCCTATGGAAAAAAAAATTAACTGGAGCAAAACAAATACTGGATTCTTTACTGTCAAAGTGAAAAGTCAGGAGCTGTTGCAGGAATCTGCTGATTTAGACTGAAGGTCAATCCCATACAGAGCCCCGTTTCTGACAGTACCAATAGTTCCCCAGAGATAAAAGACCAAGGACAGAAAAAGAATGACTGCCCAGTTAATGCACCTCCAGAGACATAAAAATCGTGCAACCGTACTTCAGTCAGATTATTTCTAAGAACCTTCAGTGAACCAACCTGAAGTTGAACCTTGGAAAACACAGGTTGTGCCAGAGTTTAATCATATTCAAAGATAAATTATTAGTGGAAAGGCATCTTTTTGTCACATTACTGACAGCTGGAGTGCCAGACTGGTGAGATGCCAATGATGACTCTGAATATTTTGCTTCACGCTACTACAAATTTGTATCTATTTAGAGCAAGGAATTAAAATAGAGTGATTTACCCCTTTGAGAGGTGCTTTGTCTCTGGTCCCATGGCAGTCAAAAGTATGATTTGCCCAGTGGCTGTTGCTGAAGCAGTTCCATTTTGCATAACGTCTTTAAACAGTAATTGGAGTTGGGACCAAATGTGAGCTTCCCACACTCCCATTGCAGAGTCCAAAGAATGAGGGCAGCTAAGCATTATTTGCAGGAAAATTTTTCTCTGAATTTTTTAGTTCAGGTCAGTATTCTGCCTAGACCCCCCTAAGAATCTACTGCTTTTCTGTATAATCTGTCTGCAGTTCTCATATCCATTAGCCAAAAGCACTCATAGAATTTTATAACGGTGCATTAGGACACTGAATACTCCAGGGAGAAAATGAAGTGAATGTAACAGCAAATGACTTTCAAAATATTCTATTCTGTGCCTTTAAATTTCAGACCCTGAAAAGAAAGCAAAAGAAAAAAGAAAAAGAAGCACATGAAAGGAGGAGATCAGCCTGTGACTGAAAGTCCAGCTGTGTAAACAAGTTTAGTGACTTCTTTTATCTCTAATTGGTCTTATACACTGATCTTTCTGGTGCCAAAATCACACACTTCACATCAATTCTTCAGTAATATAGCATTATTTCCGGATGAAATTGTTCTGAAACGTCAAACTGATATGTGTCACTTGCAATCTATTAACATTTCAAGTTTTTTCCAGTGAACATCAACAACTGTCTTCAGTTATATCACTTTAAAAGTTTGAAAAGGAAACAGGTTTATACCACTGAAAATGTGAATATAGCACTAAAATTGTGCTAATACTGCTATTCACTGCGTGAGACATAGAAGATACTCAGCTGGGATAAATTTTTTGGCCAAATTACATTAACTTCAGAGATGCCATGCCAATTAATATGGTCAAATAATTGGCCTATAGACTTCAGAAGATATCCGTCTCACAAATGCAGAACAGGCTGTTGTCTTTCCTGATAGTTTAGGACCTTTGAGTAACAAGATATTCACATAATTATGTGGACTAGTCTGGAGTAGACACTGAAAAACTCCAGCGAGACAAAGAAGCCACATGTACAGGCAAATGAAAATCAATACTGATAAACATAAGATGATGCATTCTGGCCATGAAAATAAATTATTGAGGCAACAAGCAAATGAACTGTCTATCCCTCTGACATCGGTCAAAGTCACCCATATGTGAGAAATGGGCATCAAAGCAAAAATTTCACTCTGTGTGCAGTTGTGATCAGAAAAACAAATATTTTAGGTTACACGGTGTATGTGGCACAATGAAATATATAAAGTAGATTGTGTCAATACAATGATGTAATATTGCCTGCACAGTTAAAGGGGATTTGATAACATTACACATAGCAAAGAAAAATGTGTATCAGAAACAATAAACTTATGGTCTTTAGTCCTTCTATTTCTTCCACAGCATTATTATGTAAAATTAGAAAAGAGTAATTTCAGAAAGAATCATTGAAGCACTTTCTCCTGCTACAGAACACTAAGCTATGATTATATTGTCATGTGTGTGTGTGTGCGCGTATAAAACTTAGATATAACTTAGGTTAATAACAAGACTGATGACTGGTAAGATTGTCATAACTAATAATCAAATCTTGCATTAAATGATAATAGTCATTATTTCAAAACCAAACAAAAAACATAATTCATAATTCATAGATAGCCTCTAATATTTACAGATCTGTTGTATGATAAATAGACTTTTTGCCGTTAGCAAGTCCTTTGGAACAGCCAGTAACTGTGAGAAATATAATACTGGACTGGATGATTGATGTCAGTTTGATTCAGTTTGGAAATTTCTGTTTTGCTAAAAATAATTGTTTTCTACCAATAGATGACTAGACAAGAGCCTAAGTCTCCTGTAGACATTCCTGTTTTGAGAAGGAGGGTTGGACTAGAGACCTCCAGAGATGCTTTCCAACATTATTGATTCTTTGATTTTATGATTCAGTGAAAGAATACAATTAATTTTGTAGGACTGATACTGGAAGGAATATTTCTATTCCAGAAGGCATATATAGTTGAATGTGTTAGAAAAAAATAACACCAGAAAACAAAGCTACAAGTTGGGTTTTTTTTCATTAATCCACTCACAATGGCATTTAAGTCAGCTTCTCTGGTGCTGCATTACTGTGTGAGAGACAATTTCTTTTGATTCCAAACTAGATTTAAATAAATTGTAACAGACATTCATTATAATTCCCATACTAGCAGCCTCAGAGAAGTCTACAGCAGGAAAATACCTCTCACTTCAGTACTAACTGATATTCTCTCCATTTCCTACCCTTCACATGAAGCTCTTTGTTTTATTTCTGAGCTCAAATCCATTTGTAGACATCAGTAACACCACCTGCTCCTTGCGAGAGCAGGGTTAAGGAGAGAGTAACAAGCCAGAGAACTGAGATCTAATCAGTTAAGTAAGGCTGGCTTCACCTTTTATTCAAAAGAAAATTGCTTGAAAAACAAAATGCAAGACAATCATAACTCTCAGAATACTGAACAAAATAGTGCCCCTATTTAACAAGTAACTTGTTATAGAAGTTTCTGGATATTGAGTATGTAGACACTGTAGTCAACATCAAACATCCACACTGTTCAGGTTTAGGTCAGGGTCTGTTTCTCTTCCCTTTAGCATATAAAATGTGTTTTGACTCTTCACCCAAAGAAGCTGCTTGGTTCCAGTTGTTAAAAATAATCAAAAAGAAATGCACAACAGTAAACAAAATAAGTGCAATAGTTTTGTGAAACACTGGCAGAATGATTTATTCAAAAGTCTTCTATTTGCGTTACTCTGAAATAGTGTCCATAGCTCAGTAACTTTAGAGCTTAAGTATGCATCATTATCATTAACAAGGCTTTTCCTTTAATTTATTGGGATAAACCAACATGTGTCTCTAGCCTGAACATTTTCACTAAAGCAGATTAAAATCAGTCCATCTGTGGCTACACTAGAACATTAAACCTGCCCTGGACCACTTTTATGCACAAAGTGGTCTCCTAAAGCCAATGTCCATCCTATCAAATCCTTTCTGCTGCAAAACAAGATGGTCACATATAGATAACATTGAGAAAATCAGACTGTGATTATTCCTGAAACTGTCCAAGGAATTGTTGAGGCGAGTGCAAGTTGGCAAAGATAATATTTTTTCTAGGGACTGATCTGAAAACAGAAAAGTAGAGATGACTGAAGTCCAACGTCAAAGAGTCTTCTCTGGCATAGTTTAATTTACCAGTTTAGATATACTTTCAGTGTTTCTATTGATTGTTTTCACAGCAGAGTTGGTTCTTCTAAAACTATTCTTTGGTGGGCCAAGTTAGCTGCCATCCTCCCTGGTAGAAGATGTTTTTAGGCCTGCCCTAATTACTTGTCTTTGATTTCTGTGGCGAAGTAGGTACGATCAGTGGCTTGCAATCACTGAAAACAGATGCCCCATTTTAATAAAAAACTGGAGAAATTAGACTGCAAGAAAATATCAGCAGTTAAGAAGGGAACATGGATATGAACTTCCCCGATTCATTGAGTTACAAGTGTTAACTGGGATGTAATTGAAGAACTTCTTTCTCCAAAGACAGAGGCCCGCTGTGCGAACCAAAGGAAAAGACCCATTTGCAGACTTCACTTGGGGACCAACCTCTAGAGGGCAACACAGTCATATGAAATGGCAATTCAATAACGACAAGGGTGGTATCAGAATTGCACACTAATCAATACAATTCATCCTCCCTTTACATCCTAAACCTCTATTTATATAAAACTTAAATCGAAGGAATGGTTTTACAGAATGACATATGTAATGACCAGATACCCCTTGAATGGTTATTGTGACCGTATTGTACCTTCCATTGACACTCAATCATGGCTGTAAAATACATGACTTTCCACTCTAGAAACACAACCTTTAAGCTTGAAATAAATACAAATCTCTATAAGCTCTCAAGTCTTTTATTCTCTGGGAACTGTACCACTCTTATGAAGAAGACTAGAATGCCACATTCAGACCTCCAAGCTGTGAGTCTACAGTGGTTCCAGACTGCTAATCCTCAAGCCCCTTTTTCAAAGCATTCCTAAAACCCTTCCCTCTGTGTGACTCAGTATGATAATTTTTAAACACATACATATGTGTAAATTAAATTAAAATCTTCCCATAATTGTTCTCTAAGTATCCCAGTGCTTTTTACCTACTACATCTCTACCTTTCTTAGATGACAGTCTCTTCATGGAAAGGTCACCTGCATTTTATCTTAGAAAGATAAAATATATAGAACATATTGTCTGTGCTTCACTTGTAAATAATGCAAGTCCTATTAACTAAAACAAGGATTAGTTCTCAAAGTTCTTTGCCAAATAGGTTATTAATACTATAGGTACTGTGTTAGCAATAATATAAGAGCAGAAATGGCATAATGATTATTTCTCTTAGAGCACTCTGAAAAGCATTCAATCATTAGTTCCTGCAGCCATTCACTGCGGACTCCGGGCTAATACTTTCATTTTCAAATGTCAATTTCTGCTGTTAAATTAAATGAAAATGTGGATCAGTGTGATACATCATCATCTAAAGCAACTCCTGAGGAAATCACTAGAGTAATGCCATTAGCGTGGCCTGCCATTTTCTGAAACATTTCAGTGTACCAAAGCAGGCTGCGTGCTTTGTTTCAGATGGCTGCCTGCTGCAATCTTTCTTCAGCCAAGGCTGCGAGCCCTCAGTCTGTGTGAGACTTTTGCCCGGGGCAGCTTTACAAGATGGCACTTGGAACTGGCAAGGGGATGAAACGTGGCCTGGGCTTAAGGCAAATGCGTGGCTTGCGCATAAGGCAAAGAATGGGTAGGGTTGTAATCCCCATGGTAACAGGCCTCGATGGCTCGGTTTGCCTGCCTTCCTGAGAAAGATTTAGCTAATTGATGTTTGTACAGCTGTGTTGGATGACCACGGCAAGGTGTTGGTGGAGGGGGACTGCAGGGGTGGCCTCTGTGGGAAGAGGCCAGGGGCTGCCTTGTACTGGTTCCAGCCAGCTCCAGTGGACCCACTGCAGGACACAGCTGAGTCCATCAGCCAAGATGGTGGCACTTCTGGGAAAAAGTATTTCAGAAAGGGCAAAATGCTTCACAGCAGTGTGAGGACTAAGGAAAAGTGCGAGAAACAACTTTGCCGACACCAAGGTCAGAGAAGAAGGAGGGGGAGGAGGTGCTTCAGGCACCGGAGCAGACATTCCCCGGCAGCCCATGGAGAAGACCATGGTGAAGCAGGCTGTCACTCTGCAGCCTATGGGGGACCACACTGGAACAGATATCCACCCTGCAGCCCATGGAGGACCCCACAGTGGAGCAGGGGAAAACTGTGAAGAGGAAGGAGCAGCAGAGAAGGACTGTTACGGACTGACAAACACCCTCCACATTCCCCATCCCCTGCACCGCTCAGGGTTGGGGAGAGATGGTAGAGGAGTCATGAAAGAAGGAGTGAAGTTTAGCCTGGGAAGAAGTGGAGTGGCAGGAAGGTGTTATTTTAGTTTGTCTCCCCCCCTCCATCCTAATCTATTTTAACTGACAATAAATTAAATTAATTTTCCCCAAGTCGAGTCTGTTTTGCCCATGATGGCAAATGGTAAGTGATGACCCTGTCTTTATCTCAGTCCGTGAGCTTTTTGATCTTATTTTCTCCCCTCGTACTCTTGAGATAGGGGAGTTAGAGAATGGCTGTGTGGGTGTCTGGCAACCAGCCAAGGTCAACACGCCACAAAAGCATTGAGAATAACCATGATTTTTCTGAGGAAGATCAATGTAATTTTACTGTATAATATTATTGCTGTGCAGGAAGAGGCATGAACTAGAGGCCCCAGAGAGAAAACTGAAAGGTTGCCCTCCTATCCACTCCTCTGAATCCTCCAGTCAAGTTTGGCTAGGTCTATCTCACAAAAAAAAAGGTGTGGTTTGAGCCCAAAACTCATGTAGATTTTGAGGACATGGAATATGTGAATGAAGATTTCCAACCTCTCCCTCTCCTTCTTCATATTTCGTTAAGCCCATAATGCAGTCAGTTGAGCTGCTAGACACTCCTTCCTCTTCAGTTTATCCTGGAATTATCTCGAAGAGAGGCAACTGGATACAGAACAGTTTTGCAACTGGTGCAATACTAAATCTTCTAAATATCACCCATAATATCAGTAGGGAAGAAACAAAAGCCTTACACAATCCTTTCTGCTGAATTGAGAAATTCATATACTTGGTATCTAACACAGACTTTGCAAAGAGTCATGAGCTTCCCATATAATAGGATTGTGACTGCAACCTAAGTAGAACATCTCATGCACAGTTTGCAGCTAAAGATCAATTACAAGTTTGCTTTAAAACCACTTCAAAGACTTCTAATCTACATCAGTATCATCTGGCTGGAACTTAACCTGAGAATGCAATGAGAGATTTTCTCCTATTTGCATATAAGACCAAATAGACACCATCTTGCAGGAATGCATCTGTAGAAATTTTCCCACTGAACTTCACAATCTCAACACAACCACACTCACACGTTGAAGCCTTTGGTCCCCATAGTCTCCAAGATAATGCGCAACTTCAGGTTGGAGAAATTCATTCATCCTGTACCAAATGCCAAGCACCGGCAGTTACAGGAGGTCTTCTCTACTCTTAGCAAGGAGGTGAGCCACTCTCAGGACATGTGGGGCAATTTGCAGATCAAGCTTTACAGAAACCTCTCCAGGGACTTAACACATAAATGGGAAGCAAAACAGGTGTGAAATTCAACCCAGTAGAGGGCAACAGACCCCAGTGTACATTAACAACGGTAGCCCTGGGTAAAACAGCTGTCTTCCACCTGAATGTTATGGTCTGCAGATAGAGGATGAGTTGATGGGGATGGAAGAGAAGGCGAAGTCATAGAATTCTAAAAAGGTAATCCATAAATCTTCCTAGCCCTAAGGAGAAAGCTATTCTGGTTTGCTCAGTCTGATAACCTTCATTCTTCTCCATACTAACAAATTTGGTTTCAAACGAAATCATCATGTGACATAAGAAATTATTTAATTTGGTTATACATACTGGTATTGGACTGCATCACCTATAAATTGACCAGTGACGGGAATTAAAAGAAACATCTTTTGGTTGAGAGAAAAACTTCACCAGGGTAAAGTATGAGGCTATATTGGGATGCCATAGTTCAGAAAACAGATTTTTTTCCATTTTTTAAATGTCATTGTAGTAGGGGTAGGAATGTGTATTATATTTCTAAAAGATGAGCCCCAAATAGTGTTAAGGTAAATTGAAAGGATCAAAAACTAGCATTCAGGGAATATAAATACAAGATCTTTTCAACCTACTTTTCATTTAATAGGATAGAAATGAAAGAGAAAGAAAAAATTAATTTAATGAATAATAATTATTTGAAAGCCACGACAGAGCACATGGAAAGGTCAGCAGACAATCCTAGGACTTGTTTGAAAGACAGAGTCTTTCTGTGTAACTTTGAAAAAATGCTGATATTGGCTCCATCTACTGTATACTGAAGACTGGACCGTAACTGTCAGTAAAGTGACAGCGGTGCTAAAATGTGACAGGTCCCTCCCTGATCCACCTCAGAACTACAGAACTAGTGAGCTGACACTTGGTGCTTTCAAACAGTTATGCAGCCAGCAAAACCCAGGGAAGAGACTCTGAAAGAAAGTCAGTTGTCAGCAGAACAAGGAAAACAAAGGCTAAATAACAGAAATAAAAGTGAAAGCTTTTAAGCAGGGAAAAAAATCATAGGAGAAGGTGTCAAGGATAATGCCATTAGTAGTGACAAATGGAAATCATTGATTAAGAAAGTACTGAAAGCAGGGGAGGGAAAAAAAATGTCTTTGAGCTTTTATTCAGCGGTTTCAAATCTTTCAAAGATTCCTGCAACCATTTCTTTCGACTGCAGAAACTGCATTAGGCATAATAAAAGCACTGATCAAATCCTTGTCAGCCTATATAATGAGTTAGATCTTTCAGGAGAATTGCCTGTCTATTGTGATACAAGCCTAATATCTGAATATCAGTGATTTACTGTTATTGTTTTGGCTAGATTACAAGACTTGGAAATGTGATTAGAAGTTGCTGTGGAGGCAGAAAATGTTTAATATACATGTGTGGATCAAAGGGCCTGCCTAGACTAGTATTCTATACCCAGACTTAGTCAACAGCATCTTATATTTCAGAAGACAATGAGCTTATCCCTGATCCATTTTCTGGGAAGTCTACCACATTCCAGTCACTCCAGTATTATTCTTTCTCCCTCTGAGTCCCTTAAATTCTGCAGCGGAAAGAGCTGTACTGAAACCTAGACAATTCTATGATTCTATTCTATGAAATCAATTGAAGTTTTGCCTTTGACTTCAACATGGCCAAGATTTTCCCCTGTTTCTTTGACAATACTCACAGAAGGATTGACTGCAATTTAAAAAGCCGAATCCTAGACCCCATTTCTGCCACTCACACTTACCTCTTCAAGTAATCCTCCTGTCCAGAAGCCATCCTTACTTCTGGACTTCCCAGTGCATCCCTCTTCTGCATGCCTGGTTTTTAGAGTTGAAGTACTTCAGAAAATTGACTGTCTTTGTATTTTTTCATTTGGCAGAACTGAACAGGCTGCAGGTACTAAGCAAATATTGGGCAAAGAATAATTGCAATAATAAGATAGCCAATTTTGTAATGAAGCATGCTGAGATGCTATCTGGAATTACTTGCCACAAAAGTTCTAAGAAATGTTGAAATTGCTGATAAATAGACAAAATAGATTTCTGAGAAACAAAGCAATGACAGCTATTTTGAAAAGAGAGGGAAAATTACCCATAATTAGAGTGATGCAGTCAATAAAATATTAACCATTTGGTGTTCTAGGAAATATAATGAACTATGTGAAGTCCAGCTACTTTTTTTTCTTTTTTTTTTTTTTCTTAATGCACACAGGAGTTTCACATTTACTCACAACAGACTTAATGTCCCTAGAAAAACGTACGATCGAGACTTTTAACTCAAATCAAAGGGTTAGACAACTTCCAGCTAAGCCAGGGTGATGTCATTTCTCTTTTTTTTCAAAATAACTAAGGAAACAATCAAAAGCCTTAAATGAAAAGGTGACTGCAGACAGTCTTTGCTGGTTTCATCAACTAATGAAGTGAATAGTAGCAATGTTTGGCATTTCTATTGCGTCTTTCATCCCAAATCACCTTAATCAATTTCATATCCATTTAGACACATCTTTTAGCTCTTACATATGACAAATCAAATCACTGAAATGATAGGGCAACACTCAGCAAAAAAATCAGCTGTATTTTTAAGTTCAAAAAGTGAAGGATTTTTTTTTTTATCAGTTGAGACTCTATGAGAAGATGTTCAACAGATTGAAAAGACACTCAACCTACAATTTATCCTTGTAATAGTCATGGCAGAGCATTGTTTCTGAAGTGGATTTACTCACTTCCTACCCAGGTGAAAAGGAGGTAAGTCCTATAAAAACAGATCCACGTTACGAAGCCTGTTTGACTCAACCTTTGGTACAGGTGAGGTTTTTCCCATTTTGGCTTCTTTTTAGCAAGATAATAGGGTTGTGTGTCCCCCCTCCAAAATCTAAATAAACATTGTCTAAATGGTGATAATCCATTGATGTATCAGGTTGCTTCTTTTGATGGTTTTAAACTCTGAGCCTTTACAAATATTTCTATGATGTGCCACAGTAATGGCTAACTCCACTGAAAATTTAATAAAATTCTGTTCAATTCACTGAATGAACAGTGCCACAGACAATGCTAAATTTAAGATAATAATATGAAATTTAAGTAAAAGGTAACAATTATCACCAATAAAATGTCTGGATAACCCAAATCTTTCTACAGTAGATTGGGATATTATGGGCAAGGTTAAGAAATCTATTCCTTAGTCTCAAGTTTGCATTTACATTGGTTAAAACCAAAACCAAATATTTTCTGATGAAACTAAATAGAAAGGGTGTTTGTCAAACTAGCTTTGTGCCTTTTAGAGAAGTTTGACTCCTTGACTCGTGAATCTTTGGGAAACATAACTTTTACTAATCTAGAAAAGCAATCCTTTTAATCAACCAGATGTATTCTTATTCTAGCATTATTCCATTTTTAATCTCATTAAGTAACGTATCATTTTATATTGCTAGGACATATCTTTTTTTCCCTGGAAACATTATATTAAAATCTTTGCATACAAGGACTCGAGAATGTGTACAGTGAGAAGTCTGGCAAAGCCTGTGTTTACAGAAACATTTTTCTTTACACCATTCTCTTGGCAAAAATAAGATGCAACAAAAAAGGTGAGACTACTTCATGATCCAGCAAACGAAGATCTGCATTTACTCAAATTTGTGGAGCCGCCTGCTTCACTCTTTTGTGTATGAGATAGACGTACAAGATGAATTAGGGCATATATCACATGTATTTTTTTCTTGAATATTCATCTGACTCAGATGATCGTACTTGCCATCTGGAAAATACTCTGTATGACATGGTTAGATCAAAGTTAGCTGATGGAACCGGATGATGAAACCAGAGCTCACTGCTTAGGCTGATCTGCCCAAGATGGCAGTACTGAAATGCAGGCAGTAAAGAAGGCCAAGTTGAAAAATTTAAAACACTGACCAAAAAAGCCAAGCAGTTGCATATAAGTTTAATCACACTACTGTTCTACATAATTTCAGGTTAAACTAAAATGTGCTTAAAAGTTTTGGAGAACTGTAAAACTTAGTGACACGTGATATATTATTAATGCTTGCATAGGTAATTTTGAGTGCTTTTATTAATATCTAATTCTGTTAGCTAATAAAGCTATGATGGAAACAAAATTTCACTAAAGCAAAGTTATATAGGTTGGAAGATCACTCTATTCTGGTTTAGGTAATCTTCAAATATTAGAGACACCAAACTTGGAGAATATTTTTAATATCCGGGAGGGAGGGGGGAGAAATAATAAAAAGGAAAATTTCTTTTTCAGTGGAAGCGTACGGAAACAACACACAGGATAAAGAAGTTGAGAACACGCATTCAGATTTAGAGAGTAATAACGTTCCTCTAGCAGATATTAAAATGAATATGCCTGAATGAATTCACGGACATGAACAAATGCATATACACATAGGCACTCATTTAGAACTTACCTTTGAATTCAGTGTCTAGCTCAAAAAGCCTGCCTGATTAAATCTAGAGTAATGGAATATCATATAAAAAACAAACTCTTTCTGCTGATCTAAGTAATTTCATGTATCTTTGTATCTTCATGTCTCAGTATCCATTTCACTTACCTTCCATGCACTGGCAGCTATGACATTACAAGAAAATAAGATGCTTTTATAACTATATACTAATATAATAAGTTTAAGCAGTATTCTTACAATGAATGTTCAGATCCTGCCTTTTTGAAGGTAGGAGGGAGTATGTCAGTAGGGATGGGAAATAACTAGTTCCATTTAAAAAGAAGGAAGTTATGCATATAAAGGAGAAACAAGTTGGAAAATTGCAAATTCCAGAGGGAACTACAAGATAAAAAAAAAAAAAAAAAAAAGAAAGAAAGGGAGGAGTGTTAATTTCTGTCTGCTTTTTGGCAAAGGCTTATGATCCAGCAAACTTCTCTTTGGCCGTTGTTGGCAGACCTGCTTCCCTTGTGCTGTGCTCTGGCCAAGCTTTATAAATTAAAGAGAGTTGGGAATAATCAATACTTAAAACAAGAAATCTCTAAGGAAACTCATAATCTACAGGAAATTATCTTGATTCACTAAATGACATCAGTTCTTCAGGTTAATAAAATAAGGGCAGGCTGCAACTCTAGCAGGCATCCAGTCAGTTGAAGCAGGAACGTTTGGGAGATACTAAAAAAATTAAGGTGTTAAATATTCCATTTCTGTTATCTCAGTAGTGCAATGGGAAAGAGGGATATTCTTTAGCTCATTATATATCTGGGCCTAGTGTTTGCCATTGCATCTCAGATTTCCATATGCTCTTCCATGCATCTAGGCAACAGTCCCCACTTCCTCAAGTTCTGCATGTAGGTTCATTCTAATGGCTCATTTAACTCAATATTGGTGAAGAAACAGTGCTATAAATATGAGACCATGTCAGCTCCCTTCACATTTTGTGAGCATAGGAGAAAGAATTATAGGTTTTCCAGATGTTGGCTAAAGTATTGATATTTTTCAACCCTAAATTTCATGTACTTTTCTAATTGACTAAGTTAATTTACAATTCTGTTAAACCAATGTTGGATAGCTCACCCAGAAAGTTTTATTGAAAGCTACATTTCAAGAGGTTCTGAAGACCTCCCAATGAATAAACTCTGTAATCCCCTCAGAAATTTTTGCTTTATAAGTAAAACACAAAATTGTTTTAATCCAAACTGAAAAGCAGAAGTTAGTATGTTGGCCTTGTGGTTTCTTTCACTACAAGAAAGTGGACAGATAAATCCTTCTTGCACACTCCTTAAGATTCACTGGTGTGAACTCACAGACACAATAACACAAGAAGCATGTTGTGTGTTTGCTATATCTCCGCTTTGTCTTCTTTATCCAGTCTCCAAATCCTCATGATATTAATTAAGGAAGTTATTTAGAATATTCTAGGCCAAGATTTTCCATGTGTTTCCCTCACACAACTTCAGATACCTTAAAGAGATCCAATTTTCAGGAAAAGCTAGCCGTTCGACTGTTGAAAAAGCAGGTTCTGTCATTTATTTTAAAGTAGAGTCTCAAAATATATTCGTTTTTAAAGACTATGTGCTTAAAGAATATACAGAGGAGTGCTACAGACCTGCAATATTTGGCTGTAGCTCCTTCTCTCCTTTCTGCTTCTCTGCTTTCAGTGGGACCTCAGGGAGTCTTATAATTTTAAAATTTACTACAGAGTGGTGGGGTTTTTTGGTATTCAGGATCTGTAGTTCTTAGTTTTTCCTACTTCCTCCCTGTTCCCCAGTTTCCCTCTGTCCTATGTACTCAAGGAAAACAGTTCAAACCAGAGACTGGTGTTGGTGGAGTTGTGCAAGGACGCGATACGGGTGAGTCTATGGGATAAGAGTTGATCATACGGGCAGCAGAAGGTGCTTGGTAGGAAAATGAAGGAGATTCAGCATTCCCAGATCTGTCCGAGTCTGCTGTGCCCCCCATGCCCCCTGACTCACCCACCCATCCTCAGTCCTCTCCCTGCTCCACTCTCAGAGGTGCCTCTCACCAGGGAGAGGTGATAGCGGCCTCCTGTGACGAACCCTTCCCATTTCACAAACTCGTAAATCTCTACAGCATTGTGCTAAGTCATTGTGGTAGGTTGACCCTGGCTGCACAGCAGGTGCCCACCAAAGCCACTCTGTCACTCCCCTCCTCAGCTGAACAGGGGAGAGAAAATACAATGAAAGGCTCATGAGTCAAGATAAAGACAGGGAGAGATCACTCAACTATTACCATCGTGGGCAAAACAGACTCACCTTGGGGAAAATGAATTTAATGTATTACCAATCAAACCAGAGAAGTGTAATGAGATATAAACCCAAATCTTAAAACACCTTCCCCCCACCCCTCCCTTTTTCCTGGTATTAACTTTACTCCCAACTTCTCTACCTCCACCAGTGGCAGAGGGGGATGGGAAATGGGGGTTGTGGGCAGTTCATCACATGTTGTCCCTGCTGCTCCTTCCTCCTCAGGGAGAGGACTCCTCACACGCTTTTCCTGCGCCAGTGTGAGGTCCCTCCCATAGGAGACAGTTCTCCAAGAACTTCTCCAACGTCAGCTCTTCCCACAGGCTGTAGTTCTTCACAGACTGCTCCAGCGTGGGTCCCTTCCACAGCATGCAGTCCTTCAGGAACAGACCGCTCCAATGTGGGTCCCCTGTGGGGTCACACGTCCTGCCAGCAAACCTGCTCCAGAATGAGCTCCTCTCTCCATGGGTCCTCAGGTCCTGCCAGGAGCCTGCTCCAGCACAGGCTTCCCACGAGGTCACAGCCTCCTTCAGGCACACCTTCCTGCCCCAGCGTGGGGTCCTCCATGGGCTGCAGGTGAATATCTGCTCCACTGTTAGCCTTCACGGGGTGCAGGGGGACAGTCTGCCTCACCATGGTCTTCACCATGGGCTGCAGGGGAATCTCTTCTCCAGTGCCTAGAGCATCTCCTCCCCCTCCTTCTCTACTGACCTTGGTGTCTGCAGAGTTGTTGCTCTCACATATTCTCACTCCGGCTGCAGTTGCCATTGTGCAGTTTTTCTCCCCCTTCTTAAATATGTTATCCCAGAGGCACTACCGCTGTCGCTGATGGGCTCGGCCTTGGCCAGCAGCAGGTCCGTCTTGGAGCCGGCTGGCATTGGCTCTATTGGATGTAGGGGAAGCTCCTAGCAGCTTCTCATAGAAGCCACCCCTGTAGCCCTCCCGCTACCAAAACCTTGCCACGCAAACCCAATACAGTCATAAACCAGGGCAGATAAGATGTTAAAATATGTCCAACGCAGCTATTCCAGCTGTAGCAAAGGTTACCTCTGCAGGGGGAGGGGGGAAATATGCAGCTGGTGGAGTAACTGCTTTGCTGTTGCTAGATTAGTGCCCACCCCAGTGGCAATAGATAGTTTAGAGTTGGAATCCTCAAGAGGCAAATCACTTTGGGAAGGTGGATAAAGCTGGGCACTTTGCTATCATCAAACTGTTTGTGTTCTTATTTAAAAGGCCAAAATGCAGAACGATGCTGAGTTTTGACTCTTGCACAAAAGAAAAGCACCTGCCCGCCCTCTGCAGCTCTTCCCTCCGCACAATCTCCTGGTGTCACCTGGTGCATCAACAGTGGAGGAGTCCCAGTCTCAGGTGTCTGACAAGCAATCACGAAACTTTGTCTTGGTAAATTAGTATTAATAATTGTAGAAGTAGCAAGGAGAAGAGGAATAGGATGAACTGAAAAGAGCCTGCAACTTTGATCCAAATCAAACGTTTCAGTGGCTCCGTAGGCAAAGCCAGGGAGGATATTTGGGAGTGTTTCACTGTCAAAGAAAAAAATAGCATTTTTAGGCTATGTACTGGCAAATAATGCAGTGATCAGTGATGAGCTGTAAGGGACAGAATAGAATCAAAGGAGACACTGGAAAGGAGAAAGAAGGAACAAAGGAGAAAAAACATAAGCTAAAAAATGTCTACCTAGTAACCACAGGAAAGAAGAGAGGAAGCCTTGAAACTTTCCTTATCCGGTTCCCTTTACGTCCTTGCCATCTCACCTGTAGCAGCTTATTTTGGTGAAGAGTCTGCAGTGCTCAGCTTTATGGAGTACAAGGGCAGCGTAACAAAAAAATAAAGAAATGTGATTTGGGACGAAGAGCAAGAGTTAGGTAAAGCTTCTATTGCCCGTATTAGAAATGCATAAGATCAGTTTGGGTTTTCTACTGGCATGGGCGAAGCAGGTACTTGCAGAAAGCCATAGTTGAGCATACGAAAATGGCAGGACTCGACCACTCTTTCTATGTGCGGAAAAGTAGACTGAATGTAGTCGTGCCACTGAAGGACAGTGAAGCCATGGCCACCGAAGGACAAGGGGACATCTGTCTGGCAGCTGCCAGCACAGGGAAAGGAGGGTCTTCAGGGTGTTGCAGCTGAGGTTTTACCCCTCATCCCCACCCTGCATATAGAGCTGAGCAACGGAATTCAGTGTTGATGCACAGCTGAGAATCTGCTCTAAACCAGGACCAATAAAGCCCCCTAGGCTATAGGTTTCTAAACACTTTAGACTGACATTAGCTGCCAAGAAAAACCCCATACTGCCTTTTTCCACGTCACCGACTGCTCGTTTTACCACCACATACTTACCGCTGACACAGGTGTTTTTGTCACAGTACTGGGAACTGGATCGGGTAATGAATGGGGGTTAAAAGTCACATTTTTAGGGGCAAGTGGGAGACAATTAGTTCCCTGATCTGGTACATCTCATGGAAACACAAATACTTCTGCCAATAGAAGGAAGAGAGCAGCACAGGGCAGACAGGAGTGGGACTGCTTCTTTTGGCAGCATCTCCAGCTTGAAGTGTTCCTGAAACTGTGGCCTCAGGCACTTGATAGAGAATGAGAAAAGGCCCTGTCTTTTCCAAGGCATGTTCTCAGCAATCAGGCAGTATCTTGCATAACAGCGGTCAGATCCAACACTTCCCAAAGGCCTTGGAACTTTGCTATCCTTGGCCATTAAATAGTCTTACGTGCTCGTTACGATTAACGTTTATTAAGTACGTATTTGACTACTGTTACATTTTGTTGAGGTTTTTAAAAATATAATCACACATTTCACTCCTGCTCCATTAGTATTTTTCCCAGTCCTCATGTTCCAATCTGAAATTCCTATCTTTTTTTATATATTTAGGCTTTCTGGCATTGGGATACTGCCAAATGTCTTTATCATCGTAGACTGTACGCAGGGTAAAGCCTGCCCTTTTATACGTGCCAGTAATTCCGGCAGTTATCCTGTGTTATTCCACATCTCTGCACCAGCAGCGTGGTCTCTCTTCAGGAAATGGAGAAAGCTGGCTGAAGTGTAAACTTGGTGGCCTGCGTAGGTAAGTTAATCTTCTCTAGTACTTTTTGTTCTGATTGATCTGAAACAGGTTATGTAGAACAGTTAATTGTATATTTTCCTTGAAAAGCTGTCTAGCACACAGAGAAGAGGCATTGTTTAATGTCATGATGAAAAACGTGACAGCGCTCTATGGCTTTAGACATGTAGGTGATGTCAGAGAATGATTGAGTGCATCTTCAAAGACAAGAATTATATGATCTGTTAAAAAAGCTGCACCTTTTTTGCTAAATAATTAAGGTAGTTTAGGATTTGTTTATAGAGCGGTTTCGATGAAAGAATCAGCAAGAATACTCATTTAAATGTGGAGCGTAGGCACAGATTGGGAATGTCTACCGTCAAACCAAAATCTTCCTAGAATGGGATTTGAAATAAAACTTACTAAGTTCTAAGTAAAGCTCACTAAAAATGTCTTGAAACGAGCCCTTTTCGAGAAAAGTTTTCACAACAGCACTGAAGCATTCCGTATTAAAAAAAATCTTTGCCCTTTTCTGGGCAAGAAAAACTGTGTTGTTTCAAAAGTGTTGGTAATTGTAACAGCTTGGAATGAATGGCCACGTTCTGTTCTATGAAACTGGAAGCATGGGAATGTTCATTATTGTTGCTTCTTTATTTGTATTACTAGAAGCTGAAGATTTGCCCACATAATTTATAATGTAAGACAACAGAAAATAGCTAATAGGATCTATTTGATCAAGTGCAGACATCTATTATGTACATATTGTATAGCTCTGTCTACAGCTGAGCGAAATAATAATAAGACCACCCCCACCCAGGACCAGGAAACATTTCCCCCTTCCTAAAGTCGATGTCTCTATATATGATGAGTCTAAAAGGGCTTCTGTCTTTAAAGCTTACCTGGGCAAATACAGCACATTGCAGGCATTGAAAATCAGGTAAAGCTGCCCCAGCCCCCCTCGTTGGACAAGGGGAAGGAGTAAACAGAGGCAATGACAATATTAGTAAATCAAAAGCGGTCAAGGCTTTTCTCTGGTCTGAGGACACTGGCACATAGATTTGCTTGCGAACCTGCTGCCCCCCCAAAACGTGCCCACACACTGAAGCGGTGTGGCAGGCGCCTCACGACGTTTCCCGTGTCTCTTGGTGCTTCCTGCTGGAAAACTGTCCCACAGGGAATGGGTACAAGTGACACAAAACTATTCATACCTTTTCCCCTGAGAACTGGGGCTGGTCTTCTCTGCCCTAACTCCCAGCTGTGCCTGGGACCTGGTTGGAGGTGTGCAGCTGGTGCCAGCCAAAGTGTGCCATGGACCACTCTAGCCACTAAACCTTGCAAACAGTCATTATCCAACGCTTGTGAATACTCCCAGCTTGATTTATAGATGATATAGAAGTTAGCCAAAGAATCGTGTTGATGAGTACGATAGCGATCTCAGTGCATCAGCAGTCTAGCATGTTATGTTTAATTGTGGAAGTTAATGTATAATTACCAGGAATTTATTGCAGTGAGTTATTATGGAAATGTAAACAGACGGAAGAGCCTTCGTGCTCCAGTTGAGAGCCATGTATTTAAACGGGGTATTTTGTACTTGCATGGAGCTCTGGCCTCAAAGGCCTGTGTGGTAGAGAGCTCTTGATACGCTCCACCATTTCCATCTACAGATGTGCTTCAATTTTTGTTGTCCTTTGTCTCCAATTGCTCCCTGCCATGTATACCACGCTCATAAGGGAGAAACATAAATTGATGAAATTTGTGAATGTTTATAACCACAAAATTATCTAGGCTAAAAGGGATCTCTGGAGATCATCCAGTCTAGACCCCTCCAGTGGGTGGCTATGAACATCTAATAAGCTCCTGCCCTGAATGTTCGACTGACTCTGTAGGAAGATGAGGATCATAATGTGTATTTATAGTTAGGTGTCCAAAGTACGCAGTGTGAATGCCACCCTTAGGGAACATTAACTTTGAGAAATCACCTTACATTTCTGAAAGGCTTCTACATCTCATACTTTCATACTCTGAAATCTGTTTCCTGTTTTATCAGATTCTATCGGTGAGGAAAAGACTCTACTTTGATTAAAAGGGAAAGAACTATTCTCATTTTACTGTGCAAGAATTTTTCTTAACAAAAATAAGTGGTAAGAAAATATTTAGTTCCCTTCCTTGAAATGATAATTTAGAAAGCTTTCCTAATCCATTTTTACACTCCTTTATTGTCTTGTTTTCTTAAAAGAATGCCACAGTGAGAAAAGAGCTAGCTTTATGTTGGGACTTTGCTTCTTATGCTGCAAATCATAAAAGACATTATGCCACTCAGAAATAAACCCACAGCAACCGTATCGCCTTTGCAAAACAAAGTGTTAACCTTGCTCTTTCTGGGATAGATTTAAGCCACCATCTTTCCACAGTGTTTTAACAGAAGTGTTTGAGGGGTTTTTTTTATGTATTTTTTTATCTTTTCTTTTAAATGGTCATATTTCTTCTCTGGCCAACTCTACTTACACTGTACCAGTGCTGATGGAGCTGTTTGGAGGTAGGTGACAGAACTGTCACCATATCAATCTCACCATTAAGCTGTCAATTCCATAGCAGCATTTGGAAGTGAATCAGACACTTCCAGTGACATTCTAACCACAACGTGTGAAAGACACTTCTATTCCTTTGGATGTGCAGGAGACACTTTCATTTACAGAAAGGACCCGCTGATACTCTTGTTGTACCGCGCACAAGGATTAGTCAGACTCTTCAGGGAAATCAAGGGAAGCTGATGTCAGTACAACGCTACCTCCATGAGGTTTCAGCTGTCCCAACTGTCTCGCCTAATTGCCCATCACAGATAAACTTCCAGTATGGACACATAAACGGAACACTTTCGCTGACATTCTGCTGTTTCATTGATCTTATACCCCCGCCCACTGTCAACACAAGTTTATAAAGACAATGTCAAAGTGAAAGTTACTTTTCCATGATTCATAAATAAATAAGGTGATACGACAACTACTCTGTTTCTTCTATTAAGAGTATAATATTGATAGCACCTCACTTCCCCTTCATACAGAATGAAGCACGCTGCTTATTCATTCTGTCCATTTTCTTCTGCAACAACACCTATTCCACTTTTTTCTTTTTTTTTTTTTTTTAAGCTTTACTTTATGCATTTATAAATCTTCTTTGATGAGGGTCAGGACCTGCTACCAGCAGATGGATTGTCTTCTATATTCAGGGCCTGGCTGTAGCTGGGACAACAGAGTTCTGAGCTATGTCAAGATATGGCAATAATCAAGGACACTGCTGCTAGAACAAGAAGTTCCCAGATTCTTGGCACAAATTTAAGCCTTATAATCGCATATTAAGACCTGATAACAAGGTCAGTGTGCACTTATATGAGCTGCTTACACGTGGAGCTGCTGTTCTAAGAGGAAGGCGTTAACACTGTACGTAGGCTATACAAATAGTAGAACCACAAAGGAAAATTTGAGGTCATCAGCTCCTACAATTATGAGCTCACATAAATATATGGAGACAGAAGTGCAATATTGAAAACCGATTTTAATTTTGATTAAAGACAGACTGCATTGGTCAGGGATAGTTTTATAACAAGAATGTGAATTTGGATTAAATATTGTTATCCTCAAAAGATGGTCTTAAAACAAGCAAAAATACTTGATTATTTAACTGTCTTTATCTGCACATACATATAGAAAATCTGTGTACGTATATGTATATGCATATGTGTATATATGTATATGTGTATGTATATCTCTGTATGTATAGCTTATATGTAATTACATACATAGTGTGTGTCTATATACAGTCTTACACAACGCATATCAACTAGCTTTTGCCTATGCACCTTTATCAAAATGGATAAAGATTAAGCATAAAGTTGGTGTCTCCAAAACTGATTCTGCCTGCCTTTGAAAGCTTGTTTTTCCTTTTTTTTTTTCTTTTCTTTACTACAGTTATTATTTTATTAATCTCAGGAAATTAAAAAGAGACTGAAAAGCATAGGGTCTGCATCTGAATTCACCGGAAGAATGAATTACAGGGGGAAGTTATTTTTGGCACAGTGCTTTTAAAATTAAGCTCTAGAACGTTTGTACTCTAGCATTATAAACATATTTTACCATTTTGTACTACTTTAAACCAGCATTTTGTATGAGAGCGAACAGTCTCTCAACCATGGAGATGAGACAAAACCTATGGAGAAAGGAAATTACAGGCTAATGGAAACGATGGCCGGGTGCCATACCACCCTGGGCTGTGAGCTCATCTGAACAGAAATGCCAAGCTGAGCTGATTTGGTCAGTGCTTCAAGTCGGGATCTCCGAGGAAACCTCCAAGGGTTGCTGGAGGAAGTGGTGGTGGCAACGTTGTAGGTGGTACGCTCTGTTCTCGAGTCACCACTGGGTCAGTAACCGGTGCGATGGGAGCGAGCGGGATGTGGGCATGATGTGAGAGCACGGTCCTGAGTATCGGGGACTGTTTAAAGACCACCATGGACTTTGTGTGAAAGGTAGAATTGCTAACCCTGGGGTACCGACCATGTTTCAGTATCAGCCTCTCTTACGTAGTTTCTCCAAATTATTCCAATACTTGCTCTTCCTTGGGGCAGCAGAATAAACCCAACAATGTAATGCTAGGCTGCTGGAGCACTTAAAAAAGTTCAAACCCCACTGAAACAGACTTTCACGCTAAATCCTGTCATTAACTTGAACGAGTTTTGGATCACATCTAGACTCCTTAATGTAGGATTGCAGTAGGGCTAACCTGTTTTGAAGGAGCTCCTCACTTTTCACGCATTTACCATTTGGGCAATTCTGCCTTTGCCCTTCAGCTGTAATCACCAGCCGTTACTCATAGATGCTGTCAGGCCCTGTCGCGCTCTCAGAGCCGCTCCACTCCAGATTGTTTTCCTCCCCAACCCCGCTATGGTGTAGAGACACTATAACATTATATTCTCCCCAGAAACAACGACAGGAATCTGATTTATAACTGGTGGTAAAACTTTATTATTCAAGTTTAGATGTAACAGACATCTTTGCTGCCTGAAGATTGTTTGCATAAGAAATACACCAAGAACATGTTTGTGAGTAGAAATGAACATGCACTATGAAAACCAAAAAACAAAACAAAACAAAACAAAAAACCCAAAACAAAACAAAACAAAAAACACATCCATGTGTTGTAAGGACAAAACATTAAGAGCCAACATTCTAGAGTCAAATCAGGGCTACAAGTTTAATGACGGTTTTTAGCAACATGAAGTCATTCTTTATGAAGTACTTTTTTTTTTTTTTCCTTTTCCTGCTGGTGAATTTTCTATAAGCTAAATTTACAATGGCATTTTGAGATGTTTCCTTTTCTCCTGTTCTCCTTTTACGTAGAGCTCAGAGGCTAAAATGATAGGAATGGAAAACTGTGGTTGCTGTTATAATGTTTATTCCATGAATTTTATTTTACTAAGTGTACTCAAAAACAAATGAAACTGGTACTTATCTGGCTGGCAGCAATTAAATAATTGTCTTTTATCCTCTTAAAAAGGGGTAATTGGGGTATATGCGATTACTATATAGGTAGCATCTCACCAACTGCCAGCTTTGAAGAGCTGGCAGAATGAAATGAAATTGTAAGGAAGAAGGTAGGGAGGAATCCTATTCTGGGGTGAGGAAATAATGTAAATCATTCTACTTGGCCCATCTTAACTTTATAGAAAAGTTTAGAAGGGATTTCTCACTTATCTGTCACATTTGGGATACGTCGACAAATTGCCCGCTATTCTTTGCCAAGCATAACTGTCTCCACAGAAGCAGAAGGAAATATATCTACCCTTCTGGCTGAACAGAAGTGAACTTCTAATCTCTTTGGCTTTTCCTGACCAGTATTAGGAATTAGCATGTTAAGTCAGCCAAGAAAAATCAATACAGGAGCAAGAACGGGAACATATTTAGACATCCTGGGCAAAAAGCAGACGGTAGATAACTTCCTTAGCACATAAAGCAAACAGTTATGACTACAAAGCAACACCGTTCAGTCCAAAGATGGACTTGAAAGTCCACCCCTGAACTGAGTACTAATCCACGGTCGCCAAATCAGGTCTCCCCACTGCACAACCACTACGTTTCAGCACTGTATACAATTAGCATCAGTCACTTTTGTCCTACTGCCCCTTTAACTGCAAAAATAATCTCTCACCCACAGCACGCCTCAACTTTTTGAGATGTATCTATGTTCTCTCTCTTTAAACTGTCACAATGTCCAACAGTACATTTTTTAGGCAAAACTGAGATACAAGCACCCAGTGTTCCTCCTGCCCTTTCGGGATGGTCCACGAGAAATGAAGCGGGGAGTTTCATCAGCACAGTGGCAATTAGGTGCAAAACTTCTTTTGGAAAGGACTCCGAGTTTCCCACCTGAATGCAAACTGCGCTCGGAAAATCGTCATCTCCCGCTGCATTAACCTAGGGGGCAGCAGCCACGAAGTGATAGCTTAGAGACAGTGAGGTTTGCAGAAGATGCGGCAGGAGGGTTCCCACTATATAGAGTGTTAATGGAAACATTGTTCCTGTTCTGCAATCTGATTAATGACAGGCACCACAAATCCTCTGGTTTTGAACCATCTACTTATTTTGTGGTCCAATTTGACATACGTTTTAAGATCTCAAACTGCCATTCCTTACTAAGAGTCGTACAACACCTTGAAGACATTGACAAGTTGAGAACAAAGAATGATTCTTTGAAAGTTTAATTTTTAGTGCTGTAAATTGATCAAAATGCATTGGGTGCAGTAATTACTTCTGTGTGCTAACACTGGTTTCTATCTGAGTTATTAAATAAGATTATTCTTTTTCAATGTCAAGATTTATTTTTCTTTTGACTGATATCCATTGTGGGGGGGTCTGGAAGAGGGACGGAGTCACCTCTCTGTTACAAAACAAAACTGTGCTCCCCCCACCCCAATCAAAGAGAACAGGCTATGGCAAAATCCCATTTCTGACGAAGCAGAAATCTTAGAACATCTCAATATGTCATGGCAAGAACAATGAACTTTTCTCAAATTTTATTTGCACCGTGTCAGTGCGCAGTATTAATATTAAAAAACCTGTCTTGTTCTTTGCACTCATAAGATTTCATTTCTCCTCATCCCCAAACCTTGATATGTGTATTTCCTGTTGTTGGCCTCTGCTTCTGAGTGTAGCAAGAGGTGTTATGAAGTACAGGGTGGTGCTCAAGTATTACAATGCGCATGTCCCCCATAAAATATTTTGCCATGAAGATGCAGCTTCCATCAGTGAAGAAGCCACAGGAACCGGTAGGTCTTAGAAGAAGTAAGTCAAACCAGTAACTACTGATAACCGGCAGCCAGCTACCTCTGAAGCCGATAAAATCACTGCTTAGTGAGTCTAACATGTTTCTTGGAAAAGCTGAAAAGGACACACACTGGACCCTGACGTAACAAAACGAGGGCAATCTATTTCAGTCCCCACAGAAAAAAAAAAAAAAAAGAAACAAAAAAATACCCAACAAAAATAAATCCACAAAAACCAAGTCAGAACTTATTATTGGAGAACAATAGTAAAAACATAACCAGACTTTGTCCGGCACTGGTATCAAGCAGGAGACTCATCTAAAAAATAGAAGAAGAAGAATGTGGCCCAATATCCTTTGCTAACCTAGAACACTATTGAAGGGTTATAGAACTCAACCGTGAACAGATTGAGTGGGACTTTCCATATGCTGCTCACCAGTACAGAAGCAATGGGTGGAGCAGGAAGGAATGCAAGCCTAATGCTGAACAATAGCCTGTCTGTGCCTAACAAATCAGAGAAACTGTGCAATAGCGTTTCACCTGTGTGAAAATGTAACACCTAAAATACTGCCAAGGTCAGCGAGACCTTTGGTGATCAGCTGTGTAAGTGCTTCTCATGCGTGGTGATGTTCATTGCCGGCTGCTTTAGGCACATCATTTTTCAAACGACTATCAAAGTGCTGAATGTTTAGGCCAGTTCCTCCCTTGGTTTTCCTTTTGCCAACCCCTATAAGACATTTCCTATCACCACTCCTTTTATCTTCCACCTCCCTGTCTATCTGGTTAAGTATCTTATAAGTGCACCAAATTCTAGAAGGGAGAGTGGTGAGATTCAGGTAAGTTAAATACAAGAACTTTTTTTTTTTTATGATGCTTTAGTTTCAATTACATGAAAATCTGAGAAAGGCGGCATGTAAGTGAGATCAGAATAGGACCCTTTACATATAATCTCAAGTGAGGACTTAGTCCAGAAATATTTTTATAGAACATTTTAAAAAATAAAATGCATGAATGGAGAAATAAAAGACAACATAATATCAGAAAGACATTTTAAACTTCATTCGCTGCAACATTCATGAACCAGCTGAGCTACACCTGCCATCCAACCATAAGGAACTAAGACCCTGCACTGCGAAAAAGAAACAAACCCAAACAAAACAAAAAAGCAACTGCGTAATATTGTAAAAATGGAGTGCAATGCTACTACAGAATGCAATAAAACATCAGTGCTGCATCGTCAAACAGCACTTATCAAAATAATTTCTGAAATGTTTCTTCTGAAACACAGACAAAGCAATAAAAAGAGGATATATGTTTATCATTTTAAGCATAACAATGTGAGTTAAGAGCTTAAGAATACAAAAGTACTTGGAATGAATAGTGCTACCCTTTTTTTCCTAAGTAGGCATAAAAATATTTTCATTTCCTTCTTGTTTTTCCATACCATTAATATCAACAAATTTCATTCATTTCATGTTATCGTTTACAACTTTAATGCACACACACAGAAAAAAAGATACCTACTGCAATAGAAATAGTTGCTTCATTACCTTGTTTGCTACATTTGCAAATGTAAACAGCGAGGCAGAGCCAGAACTGACTCTAATGCATGATGGAATATCTTTGTTGCATACGTACACTGTAGAAAATAATTATTCAATATGTCAGGCACCATTATTTGAAATGTAATACATTAATATTTACTAGAAAAATAAGGTTTTTTCTATTTGTTCTCCCAACTTCTTTAATGAAATAAGTTAATCTGACAGTGCATCCAGTAGCTTGTAATATCTTCTACATCCCTGTGGCAAAATAATAAACTACTGGTTGGGACACTATAATGAAAATGATTAAAGTCAGTTCTTGTACACCCTTGTAGCAAGCATGGAGGCTCGTCTAACAGCACCTTTAACCAATTATTTAATATTTAGTTATTTAGCCCTATTTCCCTGAGCAGTTATGCTGAGGAGCTTTCCCTTCATGGATAGTTTTTACAAAGCTTGAAGTATTAAAAAGTACTATGAAGACATTTAATGCTACTTAGCAAAAGCTGGTATAAGTCTACTGAAGGGATTGATTGGTATGTATAGCAATGTTAAGCCTGTGGAGAAGAAACCTTAGACTTTAAGGTTTAGAAATGTAATATATTAAAAATATATTAAAATAAAATACAGCAGGTTACCTTGTTCTATGCAAATTAAACCCGGAGTGTGGCTTCTGTATTAGAGACTTCGCTTGCACAAAATGGTTTTCCTAGACTAAAGTGTGCCAGAAAGAATGTAGTGATAAAATGGTACCTAAAAATCAGCTGAGTCTGAGAAACATCTAGATGAAATTGCTGCCAAAGCTTTGAGGAGAAAGTGATCCTAAGGCATGTTGTAGGGCAGAAATTAGCCCAAATTAAAGAAAAGAAATGACCTTTTAACATCTGTATATTTAACAAGTCTAGTTCTTATATACAATGTGCATATGTTCACTGTACCCCTGCAGCAGTATATACATATACACATCTTTGCACTCTTGCCAGTTACGTCTCTTACACAATAGCAAAGGTATTAATTGTCTGGTAAAATTTTCTCAAGGTTATTCGCCATGATTCACTGCATTCTGGCTAGCTTTGGTGGGCCGTGTCCCATATAATTATCTTCTCCCCCTTCTGGCCACCATCCAACTGTTCTTTATTTCTTGGTAACCCACTCATTTAAAAGGAAAAAAAAAAAGAAAAAAAAAGGAAAAAATAAAGGAGAAAAAGGAAAAACAAAAAAGAACAAGGGATTTAATATTGGATAAGGCATGCTCTCTATATGAAGTGCTTTATAGGTCTTCACAAGACATTACAAGCTATTGAATTCCCATCAAGGAAACCTATTTCTGTTTAATTGTGCTAAGTGCTAAGGTTTACTCTTTAGGTTTTCCATTCTTTTCAGCTTGTGCATTGTTCCTGTGTAGGCCCCTCTGGATGTGAGTTGTGAAGTCATACTTGTCCGTGCAAAGATGCTGGCATATGCTGCACTGGAAAGGTCCACTGTCACCATGGCAACTCATATGCAAAGCATACATCACTTCATCCAGAAAGACAATGCCACAGTGCACACACTTGGTAGAAAGTTCATCTTGAGTACTTCTATCAACTTTCTCTGTTTTTACTACATTCAAGGGACCTTCATTTTTTACATTTGGTGGTGCCTTATTCTTTTCCTTGGAGGCACCATTTGCAGTTGGCCCAGGTCTGGAATGCTTTATCGCCAAATCTAGAGGAATGTCATTGTCTGATCCGACAGCTGAAAAATGAGGAGGCAGATTAAAGGTGGGATAAGGCACATAGTTTTGGCAAGGATTTGGTAGGCCAGGCACATGACTCAAGTAGTGTGGATTCCCAGGAACAGACAGCTTATATTTACTCCAGAATCTCAGCCAGTCAGCTTCACTCTGAAAGTCATTGTGTACAAACGGAAGTCCAAAAAGTGGGTACTGGTATTTCTCAATCGGGCTTCCAGGTGGTGAATAGTTTGGGTGTTTCGCAGGTCTCATGTATTTCTCTATCGGGCTGCCTCTCTCTGAGCTTCCTTTCCCTTCTGATATCGATGAACTGTTTCCTGGGTCTCCAGTACTTTCCTGAGGACTTTTTATCTGAATGTGCAAAGGTTGCATCCTTTTGTGAATATCCAGAGTTTGGCTGACCAAGATTGGCTGCTGAGCAGAATGGCTTTTAGTCAATGAACCTGGGGCCTCATATTTACTGAGGCTGGGAAGCTGAATTTCTCTCTGATGACCTTCAGGTAAATGATCCTCTGACCTCCTCTCTAAGGGGCTTCCATTGACTTGTTCCTCACTGCTACCCCTCTGCTGCTTGTTTAGCTGCTCAGCCTGAAGTGCCTCCGGGTTAAGGCGCTTTCTTGTTCGTCTCCTAATGATCTGCTCACCATTGTTCTGCTTAATGATGTTTAAAGGCCTGGGAGTCTGCATGGAACACACACATAATGAACAAAAGGAAAAAAGAAAGACACATTAAACAGATCTGCAAGACCACGCTCTCACAAAATTTACCTTTTCTTTTGTGAAGAGCTGTATTATAAGAGTTTTATGGGAATGACCAAATTTCAACCCAAATGCTGGTTTCTGGCTCCTCATGCTAAAAGCAAACTATGAATTGGTTTGTTTTATCAAACTAAGTCAACTGCCTTAGACGTACTCTACCTGTTTACTTAAAAAGGCATGAAGTATCCAAGCTGTCTAAGCATTTATTACCCCTTACTCCCAAAAAAATCTGGGAGACACACTCGGAAAGAGGGTGCTGAGAGCTGGGGATGAGGTGGGAGATGCATGGCCCTAGATTAACTAGCGTTAATCTATGCACCTCGTCAGCAGAGCTGCTATGGGGCAGAGGTGCACACAGATCACACTACGACAAAAACTGCGTAACACTTACCTCGATACCCACCCTGCTTTGACACGGATAGAAAATGCAAGCAAAAACACAGCTTTGTGACCACCACTGCTGTCACCTAGCAAAAGGGCTGTAGGTCCACTGTGGTGGGGGGTGGGGTGATGGTGGCCGGAAAGGGACAAAGAAAGATGGAGAAGAAAGCCAAGGAAAAATGTTTCCCTAAGCACCAAAAGGTCTACCTGGGACTTTGGTAACAACTCCCCCTACTTTATGCCTACTGTATGTCTTTCTAAATGTTACTGAGGATGTGCTAGTAAGTCGTGAGGGAGAGAAAGTGGCCCCTGAAGGTGGGAAAAAAGGGTCTGTAAAGAAAAAAACATCGAGGAAGAGGCAAAGGCAAGAACCGAGTGAGGACTTCCGTTTCCATTTGCTACTTCCCCGCACCAGCTCAGGGTAGGTGGCCTATTTAGATGAGAAGCGAAAATACCTTTGCGTGAAGAAAAAAAAAAAAAAAAATAGTACGAGGAAGGACAGCAGTCAGGCCTCTTTGAAAGGCCCCTCAACAGGAAGGCCACGGGTTGTGAATGAAAGATGGTGCTGGAACATAGGTATGTGTTGCTCTACTGGGCAGATGTTAAAACAATAAAAACTACCTAAAAGTCATTCAGTTTGGTGTGCTGGCAGTTGCCATTTGTCTCATCCAAACGCACACATAATCCTGTTTTGGTTGGAGGCCAGAAAAGTGCCCCACGCATTATTCCACTTAGATGTTTATTTAGAAATTCTCTTTTTTAACATTGTTTTAAAGTGCAGATTAAATTTTGGCCTATAGTCAATACCCAAAACAATTTGTACCTTGAATGTAACATAACTTATATATATTCGTAACTTTGAATTACTATAAAAATACCCAGAGCTGGAAGAGCGCTTGCTCTATTATTTATAGGGATCTAGTTTCTCTCTTGACTTGCCATCTTCCTCTCCTCATTCACCTATTTATTTCCCTGAGGTCGGCTCCTTCTTAATGGTTAACTACATTTTGGGCAGTGCAGCTACTTATTAAGATTTTACTTTCTATTGAAACTCTAAATCAGAAGAAATATACGCTTTGATTTAGATTTTTAATAAGCAAAATTTAAACTTAGCAGGAAAACAGCACCTTGAACCAGCCTCCTCAAGCACATCGAAGTTAAGGCAAAATCATGTTTAGATTAAATTAGAATATTGTCTATGTAGATTCTATGTAAATGAATTTTATAATTTGCAGGATCAATAGCCAATTAATATGCATAACCATATACTCTTTATTATGGGCTCACCGTAATTTCCTCACCTTTTCATGACAATTGTAAAAAAACTGTTATACTGCCGTGCTGGGTGAGATCTCACAACGCAGTGGGCATTGCTCTTATTAAACTTTTATTTATACACCACAGAGAATTTTCATGTAGCTTCCAGATAACCTTTGAATAGTTTGGAAATACTTTCAGTCTTACTCTTCATGGTAACGGTATGAAGTCTGATCTCGGAAGTAGTTAAAAGAGACATCCTCATACTTGTGATGAAGGTCCCTCACACACTTGTTTGTAGCTCAGGCTCTTCCAAGTTAATGTGCCATTAGGAGCTAAAGGCTGTAGGTCCAACTTCAAAATTCTTCAGTGTGCAAATGACTGTACTCATCTGAATAGCCTTTAGCTGATTGAAACGGACTACTCAGTGGAGTAAAGCTACTCACGTTCTTCTTACTCATAGCAGCAAGGTGCAGATAGGAATACTCTGTATTTGGTTGTAACTGAGGCAGACAGAAAAGTTTAAGCTCTCTCCTTGATTTTCAATGGGCCACCAAATTTAGAAAATAGTGGAAACGTTACCAGAATTTTCTGTTTAAAATGTCCTACGTCAGAACCTTAACTATATGTTACACATAATATATTGAGTACGACTACAAAGATTTTTTTGCCATCTCTATATCAATGGCAATCTCCTTCCCCGAAGTATATGAGTAACTTTAAAAAAATTTACAACATTCAACAAATAGTTCAGTAAATTATTGTGATTACACTTCCTAGATACCATGGGAAATTGAGGTGATCTCTTAGCTAGAAGATCACGTATGTCTAATCCTAAAATAATATGCTGTGACTCCTCGCTGAAATAGTCCGAGGATGTGGCCAGGGAATCACTATGGAACAAAATCTAGTTTTCCATGACCGAGTTAGAGCTATTAAAAAATGAGGAACAGCACTACAATATAAATGGTCACATTCATGATTCTGGGGAGACAAGGGATATACCTTTCCCTGTCAGCAAATGTGAATATTGTATATATGTTTACAGTGAACCCGAAGATTTTTTTTTTCGCTGAAACTATTTTAATAATTGACCATTGGAATATTACACATTTCTTAACATAGTTGTCTGCACTAGAGGAAAGAAATGTGAAAAACCTGGCAAGTTACATGTAAATGACCCCTAGATAGATTGAACATTTTTGAAAACATGTTGAAAAATTATTCAAGGGTATCATAGAAATGGAAATGTGACCTACAACAGAAATCACTACCATGTTAACATTTGTCAGTCACTCCCACATAGTAGTATCTGACAGACCATAGATTTTCCTTCTTATTAAATACATGTAAAAAAGGGGCTTTAGAGAGAACTGTATTCTACACATTCTTAAGGTAATGAGGACAGTAGTTCTAGATAGTGATAATCCAGTCGAAAGGGAGCTATGAAATAAGCAAACCTACTATAGGCAAATTTTACTGAGCTGTGTAGTGTGATTTAGTTTAACTGGGTGGCCCACAGAAGGGAACAGTTCTATTCCCTTGAATTTTTATAGTTTCAGACCTTTACCTAATAACTGCATCATCCTAGACTCCTTAATTCAAAACCAGAAGTGACAAATACTTGCTGTAATTTTTCATGAAGAGATAGCTAGCTAGACAGACAGACAGATAAAAGAAACTTTCATCATTCTGGTGCCAATCTAAAGAGCATCCCTTTCCACGGGACTGTCTCAAAAGGTGTCCCAAAGGAGAGATTTGTTTGATTATTCCAGACTCCAACTTACAATTGCTATCGTACCACAGCAGAGTGCAGGCTTAATTAAATTCTTTGCGTTTGTTTGGTCAAAGTTCAACTGAAGATATTAATGCCAAACATCCACTGAATGACAGCTTATTGCCATGCTTGAACGGTGGAGCTAAAAGATAGTGTCAGCTTCTCGCTTTCTATATGCATAAAATAAAGTTTGACATTATATTGCTAATTATTACTGTTGGAAGCACAGTAGTCTGTTCCTACTGGTTCATAAGAATTATCTGAGCTACGTGTTTGAATTTAAAACTGATTCTTGTAGCTTTTATCTATTCAATAAGTTATGTTAATAATCACGGTAAGGTCCAACACGATAGTTTAGAAAAGTATATTACAAAAAGGGAAAATGAGGGTTGTGAATGGAAGTTCTGCAAATAACTGGATTCAAATGTCAAATTAATATTAAAAAGCCAAACTGTCCTCCTTAAAATCTTTGTGGATGCTTACCACTGATCAATTCCCTTGAATTAGACATTATATCTAGAACTTTGAGACATCTTCAGGAAGATGATACTTTCAGCAAAACTCGGCCAAGATGCCGGCCAGAGATCGCGCGTTAGTCTGTCTTCTCCCACGCAGGTGCTACCTGACTGTCTGGGTTATTCTGGAGCTTAAAACATTTACTGACCTCAGAATGACAGCGCATGGCAAACAGAGTTAACCTTTCAGACTGGGGATGGCCTTGCTGCTTTCAAAAATTGGAAACTTTTTTATTAAGTGGGCTGGCTGGACAGCATCTTGAGTAAACAGGATCGTTATATGGCTTGTACACAAGACCAAGGGTAAAATTCTCAGAAACTACTCATTGATTTAGAAGCTTCTGCCTTCAATTTAAAAAGAAATAGGCATAGGCACTGGGGAGTCTTACCGCATTTGAAATATAGTTTCCTAAGTGGCTTTATTTTTTTCTGAAAAGGGAATTTCTGAAAAAAGTTTTAAAAAATATGCATTCTCAGCCACAGCAGAGATTTCTGATTTGGGCTGAAGCTTGAACTGTTATGTTGCCTTGGCAAACTCCCAAAGGCTGCCTCAGTTTCTATTTCTGAAAAATAGTAACACTTTTTAACTTCATGGGAATGTTGTAAAAATTAATTAATTACAATAAAATCTTGGTCACCTGACTCTCCCATGTGCTTCTATTAAAGATAGCGGGGATAATAATATTTAACTAGTGGGTCTTAACCTAAAGGATTCTGAGCATTTTGGCACTGATCCAAGGAAACACTTAAGCATGGCTTTCCTGGACCTGGACCAGAGAATTCAACATCTTTCAGGATCAAGCCAAGTGTCGATAAGATAAAAAGCAATATAGACAGTCCATGATTACTACTTATTCCCTGCCTGATCCTGAGGGATGGCGAATCTTCCCCTCACCAAGTGATGAGTGCCGTCAAGTGAGTAGCTTCCTTTTTATTCCAGAATCCTCCAGCAGACTATAAGAACTGTAGAAAAAAGAACAAAAAAACCCCACCACCCCGTATCTGCAGGAAAATTACTGTCAAGAATAAAAGGGGGAAGAGAAGTGAAAGAAAACAAAAACCACAGCAAGGGATATTTTTGATATAGATCTGATGTCTAACTTTAAGATATTTTTTTTTATTACAAACATGAGGGCTCTTTAATTTAGAGAACTTTCATCAAAACATATTGTATGCCTTTAACTGGAATTCCCAGCAAAGAAATAATTTTCCCCTTATTTTGTATCAAAATAATTAAATGCATCACTGGTGATCTCAAACACGTCTACCCACAGCATCCCAGCCTATTTCATAATGAATCACATCTGATCCCAAAGTGACCATACTGCAAAACCCTGTTAGGAAATTAACTGCAGGCCAGGGAGTGGTACTAATCACACAACCAGAGAAGACCACAGCTGCCCAGTGTAGCTGTATAACCCCTTTTTTTTTTTTGAACAAACCAGTAAGTTCTTCCTACCGAGTGAAGCTTCTGGTAGAGGCCACACGCATTGCATACATATCCACCATTTGCATTCTTTCGCCAGAGAGAGGTCTTTGTGGTCAGGCAATTGGCACAAAAAACACCCGAGCCTCTACGTCTCTGAAATAAGGAAGAAAAAGAAAAAAAAAAAAAAAAAACACATAGAAAAAAAAACAGGTCAGAGGTGAGTCACATGAGCTGCGGAGTTAGGACAAATCAACACAGGAGTTTTGTCTCTAGACTGGCAACAATGACAGTATAAAACCACACTGCCCATAATGAGGTCAGGTTCAATTGTGCTTAATAGGCACCACTGATTTTCATTATAATTAACCCTAGAGTGATGGATGAGGTGTGTGAAACACCAAAGCCTTTTCAGAGTAACAGCTTTAACTTTTTGAACTTCAGGTTTTGTGCATTTAATGATGGTCTCTAAACAGCAAATTCTGAAAAACCCCTCTGGAAGCTGACAGAGAACATTCTGTAAACTTCTCCTGGTCTGTTCATCGCATTTCACAACAGATCATTTCTTTCTAGTTTGCTTGATTTTACAGTGTGATCAGTAACAGGAATTCTGAAACGCTACCACTTTAATTAATTACAGTCTGTATCTGCGTCATACTAATTCCTTTAGCAGAGAGAGATTATACTTCATTAATTGAATACATGATATTCATTTCCAGTCTTTCCCACTTACTTCTGAAATCAGTATAAGCTACCATATATTTCCCACAGCCCACTAAGAATGAGGAGTAACCTCTGCCAAACAAATAAAAGTACAGTATTCTTAGTGAGACCTCTTTTGAACTTCACCCGAAACCCCAGAAAACACTGTCTCATCGATGAATAGATTTATTTATTTTATTTTAGTCAGGCAAAGAAAGGCACAGTACAACTTTCCTAAATACAAATCGATTTTTAACCAGACCGAGTTGTGCATTCATCAGCTTTCATAATGATCCAGGAATATTTAAAAGTAGACACGTTTATGAGTATTGCTCGTTAAATTCTTTCTACGGAGTAATGATTTCATTAAACTTCTCATTTAAACAAAAGTCAGGCTGTGTTTGTGGGCACAAATATTAATAAGCAGGAAATGGAATTCTTTTGCTGAAAAGAAAATCTGAATTTCAACTCTGTTCCCTTTTTGCAATGGAAGAAAATCAATAAGAAACCTTCAGCATCGAAGATGAGAATGGGTGAGTACAGGGAGAAACAGCCTGGGTGAAAACTAATTTTATTATAAATTTAAAATTACTAACACTATAAGTCAAAATTTCAGGGTTTCATAAAATTTAAGTAATTTATTTAACGTTAGTCCATACTGTAGAAGACTGCTGTTCATGCCAAAAAAATACAATGGTTATAATTGTACTCTGATACATTTCAAATGGAAAGCTTTCTGCAGACATAATTTTGGCTTCAAGACTGGAACACTTTCTTGGCATTGAAAGGGCATTTGATTCATCGGGTGTTTCACAATGTATCACTAAAAAGACCTGGTGAGCAGCCAGTTCCCTATAGGGTAATTTTTCCATCCAGATGCAAGTGCTATCAGAGGCCCTCGTCAGCTAAACTAATTATGATCTTGCATTTGCTGATGCCTGCTCACTCTAACGTTCGACATCCTCCATTAATCATCAATACAAGGAAAATGAATGAAACGTAAAGAAACGAGGGCTGGTAAGCTGCACAGCCATAAAAATCTGAAATGAGTGCAATAATTTAACAAGATTGGGGAAATGTTTTTAGTGAGCACAAAGTCAGGCTAACAATTGCCCTTTTAAACCAAGAACACAATTTCATTAGTACAGCAGGTTGTGCTACTTTAAAGTGATACAATAAAATCGAGATTGTCGTCAAGATAATCTCTCTCTCACCCCCTTACATCATCCCCCACTTTGTCTCCTAAATCAGAAGCAGTAATATACTTCATTTTTCTCAATTTGGCTAACGGGAGAAGTAAATGGTAGTTGATGCCCTTCAGCAAACATCTAACTAACTAGTTGTGCGCATGAGACGCAGCTCGTTCCGGGACGGCGCGCTCGTCTACAAGTACATTGAAGCTCCCAATCCTTTTTGTGGTTGCATATCCTTGCACAACTTCACCTGGCTGCTGAACTATTTTCCTTAAGAGTACAATAAAGCTTCACTAAACTAACCCCAATTTGGTCCACTTGAAGGGTGAGAAGTTTCCAAGTGGAAATGACTGTACATGGCCAGGATTCAGATACAACTGCAGAACTGTTCCTTTCCACCCTGCTCCTTGTCTGCCAGCCTATGGCTTCTTGGTGTGGTGTATTAACCAAGAGGAGCCTTCCTCTGAGTCAGTTTTTCCACCCTTTCATTTCTGTTTGCGTTCTTCGAGTTTGGGAAATACCCTCTACAAAGTCATGGAAGACTTTTAAAATATAGAGAGAGCCGTCTAGTTTATACGCTGCATTTGCACACGCCTGAATGCTGATAGAAGGTATAATAACATTGAAATCTGCATTGTGTATATCTTTAAAACTTTGACAAAAGTAACTCATTTTTCCTCTTTTTAAAAGACAGCTCTGATCCACACTGGGCATTAACTGCAATGAGATAATGTAACGACTACAGCTGACAACAATCTACAAAATACCTAGTAGTAGCTAGGCATATGTATTAAAAACCTATACCTGTGCTTATTCAGTACTTACAAACTATTTATCTCTTTAAAATTTCAAAGTAAACACCCTCCCCTAAATTTAAAGTGTGTAAATTCATCCTACGTGCTGTTCTGTGTTGCATCTTATCTTAACTTTACTTTCCTGATCTCTTCTGTATTATTTAAGGATCTTACGGGATAATCAACAATGATGATTCCCCTACCTAAGTGTTCCAACATAGATTACATATACTAATGAATGAAGAACTAAACCACCTGTGGAAAAACTGAAATGCTGTTACTCTGTTGGGCTTTTTGGTTATGAAAGAGCTTTTTATAGCGGGGATACACAGCTTTAGAACGGATATCCTGGGGTGAAACAGGACTGTGGAAGAATTGGACTAAATATTTTTGACTCCCAGATCCCACTAACCACGGAACTGACCTGCTTGTCAAAATATACCTGAGAAATTTTGATGATGTCTGCAAGAAAATATGGAAGCTGTTTTTATAAGCCTACAATGCCTGTAGTACTCTTCTCTTAAACCAATACAGTTTCTTTAAAAAGAAAAAAAAAAGTAGGTTTACTTCCCATAGACCAAATTTTATAAAGGTTATTGGCCAACAAAAATTATCTAATTTTTTTTGTGCTAAATGTTAATTAGAGATGACACTTCTGCATAAGTCTGTTGGGTTTTGCATACTCAGCTTTTGTACTTGTCAATAATAACGGCCAATATTGCTGTTTTTCCTGGGAGTTGTAAAGGAACAGGCACGTGAGCTCCAGTTCAGCAAAATCTGTGCAACAGTTACGGCCCACAGCCTCCATAAAACCCAGCCATGGGCTCAAGTGCTCTGCTGAGCACCACCCTAGCCAACATTTTCAAGAAATATGTTATGGAAATTTTTGTTCTTTTTCAAATGTGAACACATACTTATCATACTTGAATAATCTCTTAAGATCAGCCCAGAAAAGGTAAATCGACAGAACTAAGTCATGAGAGGGTTTGAGCCACAGATAAAAATGTTTCAGTCTACGATCAATGCCGCCAGCATGAACTGGACTTAGCCATGAAAATTTCCTGTGCATCCTTGGAAGAATAAGCCAAAAGGGTCTAAATAACTAAAAGATGTATCTACAAAGTCAAGCTTTAATCATCTGGAGCCTTATAACCGCTACATTACAATCCCAAATCCTGAAGGGGCCAGTGCAGTGAAGAGCTCGTCTTTATTTCCATTCCAGTTCCTCGGTCTGGGCGTTCGGTATCGCGGTTGTCTCAAATCACATTGGGCCAAAACTTGGCGCATGGTTTTGTCAGCCCAGATGTAACTTTTTTTTTTTTTTTGGTACTGAAAACTTTATTTAAATCAGTTCAGCTGTTTATAATTTGGAGATTGGCCAAAACTGGGGGGTGGGGGGCAGAGGGGATTTCAAGTTTTTCAGATAACTTTCTAACCAATCTACAGTCCTAGTGGCTTTGCTCTGGGGAAAAAAAAGTATGCACACATTTTAGTATTTTAGTAGTAGCAAAGCAACAAGTGGATTATTATTTTTCTGTAGCTGAGCTATGAAAGTTTGTAATTATTCACTGAACATGTCTTGCAGATCTCTCGACTAACTGTTTTCCCTCAGTAAGAACCATGCTGAAAGCATGTAATTGCATAACAACCCTTGATATGCAGAGTATTTACTCACATTTTTTATGGTTTCCTATCTTGACCGTTTCAAATTGAACAAGTCTGAAACTTGCAGTACGCCTCGTCAAGCCCGAATGCCTAATTTTTTTTAACTCCTTAAACAATTTTGACTAGTTACCGATGTTGCATTGAAACAAGGAAATTATTAGTAGCGCTTTCTGCTAAGCAACGAAACAGCTGAGAATACTATTACAAGTAATTCACTCAAGCATCTTAACAGGATCAAGCCCTTGTTTTTTTCATAAAAACTGCTTTCGATTTAAAAAAGATGACTCTACAGTTTACATGATTTCAAACTTCGTAGCCGTGTAGAAGTGTCATTATACCACACAGTTATACAAAAAATATTTTAAAATGCACTGAGCTTTCAGTTATTATTTCAATGGAACTTCATGCAGCAAAACCTATAACGTAAAAACACAGCCAAAAACACTGCTCAGGAACTGTGGCTTTTTAGCTAGCTAGACTAAGCAACGGTGCCTGACGCTCCGCTAGTGCCAAATACATCCTGTTTTCAAATTTTCTGCCAGAAGATGCTTTTAGAAACTCAAATAGGCTCCACAAGCACGAGCCAAACATTTTTCTTACATCACCCTCTTGGTTTGGACACAACAAAACTTGTCTTTTTGCTGATTGCTTTCACTTCCCCATCACAAAATGATGATATGACGAAGCCCGAGTGGATTTTTTGACCATCTCTGGCTTTCCTACCGTGCCAGAAGTGGAGCACATTGTAATCGCTACTCCAGAACATGAGGTGCAGAGAAATCATAAATGTTACCCAAGAATAAGCACCTATTTCCAACGACAAAGTCGGGGACTACAAGCGTACATGCCTCACTGAAAAAAAGGCAAAACGCCGGCGCTGGATGCTCTCCAGTAACACCGGAGGTCCAAAGGGGGAGCACCAGGAGGCCTGCACGAGCTGGGTTCAGTACGAACCAGGTGACCCGCTGTGGAGAGGATCAACTGGAAGCAGCTTGTCTCCTACCTGGAGTCATCAGGCTGCTACCACACCGTTCAGAAAAATAATATAATGCTACATAGTTAAATCTGTATACGTTGTGTCTGCACTGCTGTGAGTACTTAAGAAGTTCTTGTTTCACACCTGCTAGGTCTTTCCAGGTATTGTCCTCCTTATATGAGGAGGTATGTAGTTCTCCGAGTTTGGGTGAGGCTCAGGTTGACTGAAGTTTAGAACCTGGGCAGCAAGACCGGGGTAAACTTCTTGGGGTAAACGCTACTTTCTCCTGTTTAGGATGGGAAAAGAATCTTTCAGCCCTCGTTTCTTTTGGCTGCAGAGGCACTCAGACCTTTCTGAATGTGTTTAATCGAAACTGCTTTCTCTCTCAACTATGAAAACAGCCACAACTATGTCCCTGTAAAGTTTCACATTTTAAAATTTTAGTTGCTTTTGCTGTAACTATGTCTAAATCAAAAAGAAAGTCATTGGGTTTTCTTCCCTTTATAACTTGGACGGCTTTCAGGGACAGACCGGGCACAGCAAATTTTCGGCCCCAAAGCATAAGTTGTCAGAAAAAGCAAAACACATAAAGCAGAGTGTTAAAGTAGAAGTTGTTTTCAACCTTAACTATGAGTTAACTGATGCCTCTTGAAGTCAATTTAATGTGCCAAATCCAAACTCTTCACCTAAGACATTTTCAAGAACAATTACATTAAAGAGCTGTATTTGAAAGGCGCATAAGAAAGAGGTTGGGAAAGACAAGGTAGGAAGAAAGTAAAAATGCCAAGAGGAAAGTTAAAATTACACACCTGATTCGTATAAAAAGTTTAGTGGATTTTTTAATGCTCTATTGTGACAGCATCTTTTTATGATGCACGCTATATTACAAACTTTTAATGAGAGGAATTGGGGGGTTTAGAGAGGGGAAAAAAAACAGGCAGTAAATTAAACATTACTGCTAGCGCTGCCTTTCAGAATCCTACTCCCGATCCCTTAGGGAGAGTAAATATTTTAATGTGCATGTAAACCGCAATTATTTTTTATCAGCAGCAAAAATGCAGATGAGTAGATTTTGTCCCAGCATTTGAAGCATTCCCCTGTATTTTGTAAAGCTACCTTAGAGACGGCGGCATTCACTACTTAAAATAAAAAAAACTTACTTCAAAAAACAGGCAGCAAACTAGAATCTCTTGGTGTCTTACTAAGCAACAAGAATTTAGTAAGATATTAGTTTAGGATGCCATGGTTGCTACCAAAGTAAAACAATGGCTCATCAAAATAAATGATTAAATTAAGAAAAAAACATAGCTACGCAAAGAAGCCGCTAAATCACTTGCTGTTGGATCTCTTCCCCGCCATCACCTCCTCACCTTTATTTTCTCCCCCAAGCTGCAGCTGACCCAATCTTGGCCACTGCGCTGGAAGGCAACCGGCTTTGGACACCCACCTTCAGCCAGAGCTGAAGCTCCACAGGAGCTCCACAGGAGCCTGAGCTCCACAGGCAGGAATTTACCATCATTTGAATCATCCATTAAGGGCCACAGGCAACTATGGGATCACATAAATAATGATGATACACTTTACAATGAGATTTCCTTGACTTTTATTCATTTGAGCACTTGTCGGTGAAAATTATGTAGTTTGCAGCATATCTCCTTGTTAATCCAAACAGGGATGGAGGTAATTTCACAGTTTCCCCCTCAAGATCTGCAGTGGCGCAAATACGAAACAATAGAACTTTTCCTGCAGGTTAGACTTCCTTGCTACAGTTAATGCATTTGATTTTTAGACATTGTGTGTTAAAAATATATGTGATTTCTGTTGGGCCAAATACATACAAACAGACTAAATATACACATATACATATTTATGGTATGAGGCGTTTGTAAGGAACACTAAGAAATATTTTCTGGTGGAACTACATGTTAGTCTGGTTTGCAGAGAGTTAAACATTTACTTAATCGTTCTACACAAAGTATGTTTTTTTTAGAAAGCAGTTTCCTTCAACCATCTCTTACTATCTTACTAGATATCATGTATTTTTGAGGTCTTCTCTTTCAACTTGCACAAGCTGATCATCCTTAAATCTCTTCCAGAGCCTTAAACAACAGCTACCACACTATTACACGATCTCGCTTCTGCAGTATTTTGCCACTGACTACCATCAGTACAACACAGACTTCCACGGGGGCAACCCGAAAATTAATTTTAGAAGTTTTATTAACACCGATAGCAAAAAAAAAAAAAAAAAAAAAAAAGCAACCTGGAAACCTGCATTTCCCGCACACTAATGATGTCATTTTGCAGCAACTGAAACCTATTCAAGAGGAATAGAAATTCTGCCTCCAATAACTCACCAAGTCAATTACACAGGAAAGTACTGTAATGGGCTGTCCCCCGTCAAACAGCTCACGTACGCGACTTCCTTCTCAATTACCAACTTGTCTGCATTGCCATCTGTAAAAACGAACGCATACCTTGTGCTGCCAGTTTCTGCTCTTGCACTTCCATTAGTGGAACTGGCTGCAGCTGCTCAAGAAGAAAGCCCTGATTGTCTTTGTTTCCCCCCAGTGTAGCACCGTTTTTCTCCCTTCGTCCCGTACATCGACTCAAGGTAACGCGTTATCTCTGCTGAGGTGTGCTCATGAGTATTTAAACTACGATCTGCCTAAATTTGTCTCCTGTTTTCTTTCCACAGTTTTTCGCCTAACACAGTAAAATGCTGCCAGCAGCAGCTCTCAGCGTCTTCCCCAGAATTACGATGTTAGTATCGCAACCGGTTTTATCAGTCCTTTTTAGGAACTGCTGTGAAAACTGCTAAGTTTCTGCTAAACTTCTTCCCGCTTTTCTAAATCAGCTTGACCACTCAGGCGAGTGTACTTACACGTAAAGAGTATAAGCATACTTATATACAGAGTATTGCAACCAAAAATAAGATTAATAAAAGTCCAATTTAGGAATACTACTATTCCCCACAAAAAATGCTCAGGTAGACGCATCAGTGTGCATAAGCAGGACAGAGGGAGCCTGGTTTGGGGAACGCAATCCTTGCTCCTGAATAACATAAACCTTTCTCCACCAGCACTTTGCTGAAACAGATTCAGGCAGCAGCTCTGATGCTGAACGGCTGCCTGAAAACTCGGCGCTCGTACACGCGGACCGCTGCTCCTTTCCGCACGCCGTGTGCTTCCAAACGAGCTCAGCCATTGTTAGAGAGCAAATCTAAGTCATTACCAGTCTCTTGCCTTTTTCCAAATTAGAAACACAACCTAAAGGGTACAAAATGTGCAAAAATTGACTACTCTTCTTCTGAGCCGTAACTGGATAAAAGTAGTACCCTCAGAACTAAGCACACTGAAAGAGACATCGAGAAAACTGGGAACGCTTTCGACTCTCTCATTCCTTGGCACAAGGCAAAAATATCAAAGCGCTGCTGTCTCAAACGGGGAATCTAAATCAATAGTTAGACTTTGCTATAAACAGACTCCCTTTCTGAGATAAAGAGCCAGTTGTGAAGGTGCCTAAACACGGAATTAGGTGCTTAAGTTTAGGCATCAATACCGGAGGATTTATGTTCAAGAAGGCACCCCACATATCCCTTCTTTCATTAAGTAATCTCACGCATCAAACGAACAGATAAAAATGCAGCAAAGATACATCCATATTTCCTTAAACACCCTTAAGTTTGACATGGCAGAAGAACCAGAGTGCATTTGCAGATCTCAGCTAAGAGCCAATATGTAACTCTACATGTGATAGTAATTGAGGGTCCCAATCCCGCGAGCGCTCTGCTGTAAGCATGAGCACAAAGCTGCTGGCGTTCTCAGATTCTGGCATCTGTTCCCACTTCCACAGAAATCAGATGGGCAAAATTAAGTTTTGAAGAAAAAAAAAAAAATCACAGACATTTAAAAAACATTCCCTGACCTTATTAAAGTCCACGTGATCTCTATTTATATAGAAAATGGCTCAGAAAGCCAGCAGCTGAGAGGAGGAACTCTCATTTGTAGATTTTGGCTGAGGGCTGCCAAGATCAGCAGGGGAAAGGCTCCTTGGGGGTAAAAATTTCAAAAGCCATTAAGTGTCTCAGAAGCCTCAGTCCCACAGCCTTTTGATCACCTACATCCTCCCAAGTTTGCACCCCAAATCTGGAAACTACACTGGAAGGATAATTTCTAATTCAAAGTTACAAAATGAGGATCTAAAGTTTTCATAGAAGTCTTCAGGACTCAGAGAGGAAATGTCAATTAGGTGTCTACTTCTTGGTGAAAAGCAGTGAGGTAACATTTACCTGTTACTTGTACTTTAAAAAATTCCCCTTAGGACCATTAATTTTAATTAAAGAAAAAATACAACAAGAACATGTTTCATATGAGCAGCTATACCTTATATACTTGTTCAGGAACTGAAGTAACTATAATTTCAGTCTCACACAGTCCCCTGGAGAAAGCTGTTACTAGGGTGGGATCCAAAGCAGACTATGTCCACCTATTATTTTCAATAAAAGTCCACTTCAGGACTGCACTCTCACTGCAGATCTTGTTACGTGCCATTGCTAGAATGGCTTCCATTCAGAAAAATCAACATCTGCCAACCCATACCACACAATTACCATAGTTATTTCCTATTGTGAGCTTAGGGAGAAACTGTGGTATCCCAGATACCACGGTGTGGTAAATATTGAGAAGTAGTGGCCTTTTTATAATGGACATTTTCATCTAATCCAATCCATTCCAAACACTTCCAGATAACAAGACAATAAGGCAGAGTCTGTGTCTAAGTGGTTGGCGCTAACATAATCATCTTATTCTGTCCTGTGATCCCACTTTTGGCAAAAAAATTTGATAGCTTCCTTTTTGACAGCTTTGGGAACTAAGAATGGACTAGAGCTGTGATGAACCTCAACAGCCACCTAGGGAGGTATCTTCTGAAAAAGGGGGGAAAAAAACCAAACCCCCAACCTATTTGGATTTTTCAGAGCTAACCTATCTGAAAGTGCCAACAGCCTCCTGGGCTGCATTAGGCAAAGCATTGCCAGCAGGCCGAGGGAGGTGATCCTCCCCTCTGCTCAGCCCTGGTGAGGCCACATCTGCAGTACTGCGTCCAGCGCTGGGCTCCCCACTACAAGAAAAAACATGGATGTACTGGAAAGAGTCCAATGAAGGGCCACAAAGATGATTAAGGGACTCAGGCACCTGTCAAAGAAGGAGAGGCTGAGAGAGCTGGGACTGTTCAGCCTGGAGAAGAGAAGGCTCAGGGGGATCTTATCAATGTGCACCTGGTGGGGGAAGTAAAGAAGATGGAGCCCGGCCCATCTCAGTGGTGCCCAGTGAGGCGACAAGGGGCAGAGGCACAAACTGAAATACAGGAACTTCCATGCGAACATAAAGTTTTTTTTACTGTGAGGGTGACTGAACACAGGAACAGGTCACCCTGAGAGGCTGTGGACTGTCCGTCCTTGGAGATATTCAAAACCTGATGGGACACAGCCCTGAGCACCCTGCTCTGGCTGACCCTGCTCTGAGCAGTGGGGTTTGGCTAGATGATCCTCCAGCCTCAACGATTCTGTGAAGCTTTCTGCAGTGAGAGGCTGTAGATCGCTTGTCACTTTTTTTATTCTATTAATTTCTATCCATTTTAGCCTTAATTCCTATTCATTTGCCTTGAAAAATAAAATATTTTAAATTTCATGGCTATGAAAGTTTTAATTACAACAGACCAACATCCGGACTGAATGTTACAGATTGCAATCTGTAAAATTGTACAGCTACTAAAAATGGAGAAACCTAATTTTAAATTCCACCGTAAATAATTTCAGAATTCTTACAAGGAACTGAGTGAAGTATCTAATGTAGGTTTCACAAGAATTATTGTCTGCTTGCTCTTTCCTATCAAGATCCTAATGCCTACTTGTAAATGAGACTCAATATAGGGTGTTGTATAGCTTTCCTTAAAAATACCATTAAGATGAGAAGGAGAAGAGAACAACTGTTCTACATTTTGGAGACATTTCTCCTTAAATAGTGTTTATGTACTGCAAGCATCCCTTCCATAAACAAACCAGGTCTTTGGAACAAGTGAACACAATCTCTGAAGAATCTTTACCAGCTTCTATTTCTGGTACATGATGCACTGAGATTTTTAGGCCAACATGGGCATATGGTCTCCTAGTTTGATAGGAAACATTTCATGGAATCCAAGACAGAGCCTCAGCATAATGACTGAAGACCTTAAAATCTGTGATATAACACAAGGGTGCGAAGAAAAAGAAAAGAAAAGAAAAGAAAAGAAAAGAAAAGAAAAGAAAAGAAAAGAAAAGAAAAGAAAAGAAAAGAAAAGAAAAGAAAAGAAAAGAAAAGAAAAGAAAAGAAAAGAAAAGAAAAGAAAAGAAAAGAAAAGAAAAGAAAAGAAAAGAAAAGAAAAGAAAAGAAAAGAAAAGAAAAGAAAAGAAAAGAAAAGAAAAGAAAAGAAAAGAAAAGAAAAGAAAAAAGAAAAGAGAGAAAACCAAATGTTTCCTGATACAATACTAGAAGTAGTAGGAGAATATAAAAGCACAAGAAAAAAGAAAGTCACGATAACTGGTGGGCACAAAGGAATACTCTGAATCCCTTATTAATCAAGCTTAACCTCATTAACTAAACTGCCTTAACCTCTTCTTTTTTTTTTTTTTTTTTTTAGGAGAATCACCCAGTAGGGAAATCCATTTCTTTTTAAAACCAAATAATAAACAATATTTATCTTAATAACATTCATGCAGGATTTGTGGCTTTTCTGCCTCTGCAGCCCTAGAAACTGGTATGCCCTCCGTACTTTTTATACTCACTCACATCTGCACAGCGAGAATACTGGAACTGCACAGCAGTGCTTCCAGCGTCCCTAGTCTAATTTTTCTCTTACCTTTAACAAAGTGGTTCTCAAATTGTTTAAGACACCAGCTTCAAATCTGCATCGTCAGAATCACTCCTACAGATTGCATTCTACCGAAGGAATTGTTTCTAACGCAAGTGGCAGGGTGAGCTTACTGCTGGGGGCAGTCATTCTCTTAAACACCACGAGCCCGGCACGAGCACTATGAGAGAAACACGTAACTTCGCGGGCTTTTCCATCATGAGTTCTGCAGGGTGAGGAAGAAATGCACCCACCCTGGCACGTACTCAGGCTTTAGTTCAGAGCGCTGCGAAGGACTGGAAAACAGCATTCAAGAAATCAAGCGCCAGGCTGGAAGGAGAGGCACGGCGAAACCCCTCCTGCGAGCCCACAGTTCACTTATTTTTCACATCCTTCGGAGGCTTCTTAAATGAAGCTGACTGCGCAGGAATGCCTTGTAAAACAAGCCCTCCGCTTCCTTTCTAAAGTAGCGTCAGCGAAACAGCTCCACAGGCTCGCTCGTAGGCAGCTGTGGCCGCATCCATGTTGTAACTGGAGAGGCAAAGACCACTGGGTTGCCTGAAAAGTGTTCATGCGTTTGTGCAGACCTCGGGCACGGGCGCGAAGAGGAACTGTCTGGTCCTGTTCTACCGATCAATCCATCAGACTTTGCTATTTAGGCAAAAAAAGTCAGCAAACCCTTCTACCTTGCACCTGCTAGTACCACAACTCAGGTGATTTTGAAACGAGCCTCCAGAAGGCCCACGTACACACCTTTGAAGTAAAAAGAAACCTTTAAATTTAGACGTGCTGTACAAAATCAGAGCTGCTACTTACTCACAGGCACTCTTTAGGAGGGAGAAGGAAAAAGACGTACACCAGAAAGGAGCACATTTATAATGAGATGCCTTTTCTCCAGCAGAGAAAAAAAAAAACCTTCCATTTCATCGGCATCTTTGCCAAAAGCCCTCTTTCAGGAACTGAAAAGAGAAGGGCCTTTATTTCCTACATGTATTTTATAGGAAACATTTTTTGGTTCTGTGTCATGGAGTAGGATTTCACACCTTAGTGGCCAGTTGTATGGAAATGGACATGGCTGTGGAAACTTCATGGCTGTGAAACCCTGATAGTAAAATCAGCAGGAAGATGAGGAAGGTGTGGGGAACACTGAATGATTCATGCGGTAACAACCTCTGGACCCTTTGAGGAGATTTTGGGACGGCTGCCAACGCTACCTGTCTATGCCCAGCATCCTGGACCCTCTAAAGCAGGCTTTAAGTCTGGGCATGATACAGAGGGAGCACTGCTCCCTTGAATAATGCCCAGATATGTAAGCGGATGTGACACGTATGGATTTTTATAAGGAAAGATCTTTCCAAAATCAGGTTGCAATTACCAATGAGTTATACCTCCCAGAAATAATTGCGAAAATATAAATACCAGGCCCTGTTTCCTTTATTAACAGCAGTCTGAGTTAATGAGGGAACAGCTTCCAGAAGTTCCTGTAGAGCAGTGCAAAGCTAAGCATCTTAGCTACGACACTCAACAAATCGGTGCTTTGCAACTAACTCTTCCTTTGCCAAATCAAAGAACAAATCCTTTCCTATTTCATACCCAGGATAACTCCGTCTATTGCATAAAGCACTAAGAGAGCAGAAGACGGCAGAAAAACTACAGAGCTAGCACTGATTTGATGCCAATCTGTTTTAGACATAGAAGAAGAAAAAAAAAAAGGAAGATAAAAAACGGAGTGCCTTGAGCTTGGCTTTTGCTATGGTAAGAGTAATTCTTGGCTGCTTTTACTATGGCCTTGCCCTCTACCTCTGGAGCCCTGGCATATGCGTGGCACTACCAGGGTAGACATGGCAGACTTATCTTCAAGACGGCCTACGTTAATCGTGCGTTTTGGGAACGACAGCCCTAGCACCGTAGCACATGCTGCACGCGCGGCCAGGGCTGTGATTTCTACTACACTTCAGTGATTAATGGCCTCGTAATGGAATACGAGTTTCCTACAGAATGTTGCAATCTCCCTACAAATTTGGCCTTGTCTGCTATTTACTGGCAAGTTGTAGGAGCAGTGAAAGACCAGCGTTGCTCAAAGCTCTGGGTGCAGGCCCAGGTAGAGAGGCGAAGGCACGCGGAGCAGCCGGGCATGGCCGAGCACAGCCAGGCTGGGCTCTCCCGGGCAGCTGCAGTCACCAGAGGGTACTGCGAGGGCACCTAAAGGGTGCTGCCCCCATAGCAGGGGGCAAAGGAAAACATCGGGAAACCCTATCATAAGCAACATCCCCGGACAATTGGAAGGAGCTATTTTAAAGAGAGATCTGCCTTAAAAATGCCTGATCTCAGTCCTCGTTTTGAAGCGTTCCTGCGGGAAGTATTTGCACACACACACATGCCACCAATAAGCCGAGCAACTCACGCCTTTATGGTTCATTTTTAAATCCAGTGCAGCCTGTGTTTCATGAGTCACACAGTGCCTTCTTACACAAAAGGCCAAACAGCTACAGAGAAGAGAGCGAGAATGAAATTCCTATGGTTTTAACAACGGTTACTCATAGAAGGCAAGATGGGGATCCCCTTGTTTATGCACAGCGTCATGTAAGATCACAGGGCTATTTAAGCAGTAAGGTAGCACAAAAAAAGACGGAAAGAATCTCAGCATCTGACCTGAGAAGACTTCACTATGTTCATCAGTGAAGCAATAGAAAAAAATAGCAATCTTTCAGTGAAAGAATCTTAGCCACTGCTTCTTCTGAGTTTATCCATTAAACGCTGCTATCCCGTACAGAGTAAATAACTGCCAGGAAATCTACTACACATATTTCAATATTCTGGTATTTTTAAAACACACAACCCTTTTCATGCATGAATATCCCTTGTCTCCTGTGTCTGCCGGAGTTTCTGTGCTTTGCACGGACTAGCAAGAAGGGATGTTGGATGATGCTTGCGTTGTGCTCTTAAGTTCTACCAGATTTCAGTAATAATTCTGATCAACCAGTGCATTCCAGACTTTATTGCCCATCTTTCTTTTTCCATTTCTCCCATCCACCAACCAGTTAATAAGAAAATAGGAAGAAAATGTGTGTGCAATGGATAGCACAGCATCCCAATGCTGTGTCCACAGAAGTGGACAAATAATAGAATAGTTGGGAATATCAAGCAAACATGTTAACATTAACTAGGTTTACTTTTCACTCTATTTAAATACAAAAATATAAAGTAAGAAGTTTCTGTATTTTAGTCTCAGCCAATTTTGGGCCACACTGAATGTTAAATAAACTATTATTTAATCAAATACAGGCATATTAGTCTCACTCCTGCTGACAACTTCAATTAGAATATTTTTGCTTCATACAAAAAAAAAGAAAAAAAAAGAAAAAGCTCATGATCTTTAAACTACTATGGCTTCTGCACAACATCTGGTTACAATTTTTTATATATTCAATCATCAAACTTCTATCTCCACAAAACAGTTTACTCAAGATTTGTTTTAATTATCCTGCATTGCAAGCTTCATATGGCTTTGAAAAGGGGGTGAAAGGATCGCTCACGATGCAGACAGATGCAAACTGAAAAGGACTGTACACTGAAAGATGCTTTTGAAACAATTTTTAAAAAAATGAAAAAAATCCTTTCTATCATTGCCAGGAAACAAGTGCTACGTTAACTATTACATTACACAATACCTCTTGGCTTGTTCATTAGCAATTTTAATGGCTTTTTTTGTTGGATTCTAGGATTAAGGCAATCTTTATTAGCACTTTCATTGGAGCCATACAAGTTGCAAATACATATTTTCTCTTTTTCTCGCCAATGCCACAGTGGGAACGCTACATTTCTGAAAGTGCTAGTTTAAAACAGAAAACATAGCAAAGAAAGCATCTGAATGTGATAAAGTAGAAATAAAAATGAATTTTATAGCAGCACAGAAAAGCCTTGCTCATACAAAAAAAAATAATGTTGTACTGAATTTTAAGCATGGGAGAGATCTAATTTATTTTCATAAGCCTATTCACCTGTGTAAAGTTAAGCACATCCATAAGCTTTTGCAAGATTGGAGCTAAGACAAAAATTAAGAAAATGCCTGGGGTTCTGGTTTTATTAAATGTTAGAGCCTCAGTCAGCCAAAGGGACATAACTGTATTTTTCTTAGACGAGTCTTGGGGTGCTACACCAAATCAATGAGTCATCACCACAGATAGAAACTGTTTGTCTTGACGTGGTGGAATCATTCGTAAACTTTGGAGGATATGAAACTTCTTATTCATTTATTTGCATTACATATATGGATTAATGGGAAAGCATTATGGAAAGTTATTATTTATTTTATGAGGTAACTGCTTTGAAATCCAGTAAATGAAACTCCGTTTTCCTGTTTTTCAGTCAGTCAGCACCCATCATTCTAAGATAGGAATTTCCATTCAAGGAAACTTTGTTGTTTTGGGTTTTTTTCTGGAGGTTTCTTCTGATGCAAAGCATGGATTAGCTTAGACATGGAAGGACATCTTTTAAGACTTTTTTTTTTTTTTTTCTTTTCTCTAAGATGCTCCAAAGAAGCCAGCAGAAGACAAAGCTGCAAAACCACAACTTATAACCATGGCTGACTTATATACAGTTGAGCTTCACTGGCTCCAATTCCCAGACAGAAACTCTCTTGCATTTGGTACTGGAACAATATGTGCAGCTTTTTGAAAATTTATTTTTAATGAGGAAACTCCATTTGTGTATTAAAGAGGGCATGAAGAGATTATTTTAATTTCCTTCTATGAGACATTCTGGCATTAAACCCACGACACAGTCCTGTCTCTCCATCAGTGACCACCAGCCACCAATGGGTCAACACACGCATGAAAAAACACCCACTAAGACTTTTCAATCCACGGCCAACCATACCAAAATTAGTCTAACCCCTGGAGCCTACTTAGTTAGTCAGGAGGACCTCTGAGCAGGCTGTCTCACTAAACTCTGGGCACTGCCTCCACTGGGCCTGCAAGAACTGCTGAAACGGTTTCCCTCCGTTACAGGAACGTTTGACACTTTGCTTGCAACCAGAAACGGGAAAATACAGAAGAATGCAAAACTCTAACAACATGGAAATTGCTGCTAAAAAGTCACTGTTTTTCACAAAGCCTTGGTTGGCACTGAGGAGGATGGCGGAGAAGAAGCTTTCCTTTACATGAACCAGCCCGTCATCCTCAGGTTCCAAATCTCGTGGATACACCGAAGATGTGACTGTTCCCCCCAGGTTACAGTTACCATCTCCGCACGTCAGCAAAAAGGACTTGCTGGGTTCATGCCGATTTAAGTGAAGAAACATCAGTTCTCACTGTCCTCACTGATACAGCCTGCGAACAAAGGCCTTCAGTATTCACTGCCATCTTTTATTTCAGGTATGAAGAGCACGAACGAGACTCAGAACAAAAGGAAGCCATCAGCGAAGCCTTCTTTGTGTGCCCACCCCCCCCACCCCGCACGCAATCCCCGTTAACAATCCCAAGGTACGTTTGTAGTGTGGAGGGAATTCAGACACGCGATTTTGATTAATGTTAATGCAAGTCGTGTGGCCAAATCCCTGTACACTACTTTGAGAGTTTATTCTAAAATCGAAATATAATTAAGGTTGCAACACAAACCAAATAAGGCGAGGAAATGACACTTCATTAGTAACCTATTTGTTACGAGTACCAGAGGTAAGCAGTTGCAACAGTGTGGTACTACAATAAAATGCTTTAAGTGTTTATATACCACCACTGTCAACTGGCTAGGAAACTAGGATAAAGACGTCCAGACACACTAAAAAAAGGTTAGCTTCTGCAACTAGATATAGTACTTCTTCGGGTTATTTAGTTGTGGTACTGGATCAGAAGATTTTGAGTCCTCTTCCCAGTGACACTTGGAGACCGGCACATTTCTTCTCTTTGTAAATTTACACTAATGAGCAGTCGTGCATAATACAGCAGACTGTAAATAGAGGAGAAGAGGAGCTGAAGGGAGTAGGAATGCATACGAGGAGTTTCTGTTTAGTCAAGCTGATAGGGAACAGATAAATGATCTAAAGATGGGTTTGTCTCTCTTGCACAAAGCTATATTCCAGATCCTTATAATTGTGATCACTGAACGTGAAGTCTATAGTGAGAAAGGGTATCATGCACGGGAAGAGGTCCTGTGGCCGTGGCACAGCATTTGTTCATGACTGGCAGTGCCATTTCTGTGGTCAATCCTTTATTCTCATTCTGCAGAAAACTGCCGAGCCAGTTTTGGTTTTGTTTTTTTATTATTATTATTATTCCTGTGGACTGCGGGCTAAGGTTTTTCATCCGCTTCATCATGCAAAAGCCCACGGAAAGAGGCGTTCTCTAAACTCTCTTACGGAGGCAACAATAGCCTTTTTACTGAAGATCAGTAATAATGGCATATTTAAAACGCAAATGGCTGCGGACTATAATCTGCAACGAACTACTTTTCCAATCTTCGCAGCGTAGAAAGAAGAGAGTGGTTTTGTGTGTGTACATGTGTGTGTGAAGGACATACATAGGGGAAAGAGGAACAGGGTACCGACAGCAGCGAGTCAGCTGTGCTTTACAGAACAAGGACATCTTACAGTAGCAAGTGGGCAATGGGTCTATCTGAGATCGAGCAACTTTCCATATCATCACTAAAAGCAGGTGAGATTAAAGACACAAAATACAATTCAGTCCTTCATGTAAGATTTAGGATTATTACTGCAGACCTCCGGTATTTTGTGCTGGCATTCTGGACACCAGTAATGTTGCTGCCAGCAGTAAATTCAGAGCTCGGAACATACGTACTGCAAAATAAAATCTGAGAAAAGAACTGGTGCTTAATGAAAAAATATCTGGGCGATAAGTGTTGATCATTATGACACATCTATTCACTATACTGCTTGCCATATTTCCAGGACGTTCAGGAGAGAGGACTGCACACCACAAAGATAAATTCAACTTGCAGCGTGGCATCTGACTTTATAAGCAAGTTTGGTAGGCTAATACGGAATGCACAAGTTCACTAAACCAACCTAAATTATGCAGTAGATTTTTCATCTTAAAAAGTCATTGAGCATGTCTTATATAGACAGGTTTTTCTTTAATGTTACATTGTCTTTAAAAGTGGATTAGAGGTATCCTGTCTTTTGACTTAGTTCAAGAAGGAGTGTGCAGAGAGCTCAGAGGATGTCATTTTTTCCTTCTAACATAAAAAGATGTGTGAAGTTACTACGGCTCTCGAAAACGGCCTAGTAATTGAGCCTGGTTATGGTCTCATTAAAGTGCAAGTTTCATTTGTCACCTTCTTTCTTTGTGGATTATGTGCATTGATTCATCAAGACTTGTGACACCTGGTTTTCATTTGCTCTGTTCAGTGCTTCTTTTCTAATCAGTTTGTACTGGATTGGTGCAAGAAACGGTCTGAAAGTAAATCGCACTAGCCTCCTGAAAACAGAAATGAGAAAATTTCAGCTTTTTTGTTAATTTACAATTAAATGCCTTTTCACTCTCTTTTCATGCTCTTTGCATGCTTTTCTTTCAAGCACGTTTAATAACACGCTTGCTGCAGCTACTCATAACATAAAAGGAGCAAACAAAACAATGTACACTTAACAGGGGAGAGGTAGGTGTCTAGGAAGTTCGTTATTTCAAAACCTAATTGATTTTAATTCATGTAAATGTAAGTGACAAGAATAACACAGGCAGGGTTTTTTCTTGCTGAACTACAATATCCTTGTTAAGTCGTACAGTTTAATAATGAGATGTTCACGTATAAATTTGCCTCTGCCTTCCTTCTTTACTTCGCTTTTTTAAAATATGTATCACTTCAAATATTTCCATTCTGCGTGTCACTGGCAAATGCCAAAAATAGAGAAAGAGAGATCTGATAAAGATAAAGCATGACAAAAGTTTCACGGATAATTGCCTTCACATATCCAGTTCAGCTCTCATCTCTCCTAATTAGCCTCATTACCATACCTTAAGACAGACCGGCAGTCACTCAAACTCCCTGTTTTTTTCTGTCAAAACTATTGCTGACAGGCAAATGGACAACACATGCACTGAGTGAGTCTATTCTAGACTATTCTCTTACAAGACTAGCCTCCAGCAGAAAACACAAAACAATAGGTCTTCTATAAATGTATAATGAAAGTATACATACAGTGTGTGAATACTCAATAAATTATTGTTCTATTCATTGCTCCACCATCACTTAAAATCAGCACAATAAAAAAGAAAATCATTCTCATACACTATCATTCTCCAGAATATCAGAGATCAAAACCAATGCAGTATTTCACTACGACTGATACAGACTTTTAGAACAGCTTCACCACAGTCGCTGAAAAAAAGAATCATTCG